>NC_069500.1:753874529-754102029 GCF_027579735.1 Bombina bombina
ATTGAACGCTTGATCTTATCAAAGCGAGGGTTCTCAGATTCTGTCATTGATACTCTTGTTCAGGCCAGAAAGCCTGTAACTAGAAAAATCTACCACAAAATATGGAAAAGATATATCTGTTGGTGTGAATCTAAAGGATTCCCTTGGGACAAGATAAAAATTCCTAAGATTCTATCCTTTCTTCAAGAAGGTTTGGAGAAAGGATTATCTGCAAGTTCTTTGAAGGGACAGATTTCTGCCTTGTCTGTGTTACTTCACAAAAACTGGCAGCTGTGCCAGATGTTCAAGCCTTTGTTCAGGCTCTGGTTAGAATCAAGCCTGTTTACAAACCTTTGACTCCTCCTTGGAGTCTCAATTTAGTTCTTTCAGTTCTTCAGGGGGTTCCGTTTGAACCCTTACATTCCGTTGATATTAAGTTATTATCTTGGAAAGTTTTGTTTTTGGTTGCAATTTCTTCTGCTAGAAGAGTTTCAGAATTATCTGCTCTGCAGTGTTCTCCTCCTTATCTGGTGTTCCATGCAGATAAGGTGGTTTTGCGTACTAAACCTGGTTTTCTTCCGAAAGTTGTTTCTAACAAGAACATTAACCAGGAGATAGTCGTGCCTTCTTTGTGTCCGAATCCAGTTTCAAAGAAGGAACGTTTGTTGCACAATTTGGATGTAGTTCGTGCTCTAAAATTCTATTTGGATGCTACAAAGGATTTTAGACAAACATCTTCCTTGTTTGTTGTTTATTCTGGTAAAAGGAGAGGTCAAAAAGCAACTTCTACCTCTCTCTCTTTTTGGCTTAAAAGCATCATCAGATTGGCTTACGAGACTGCCGGACGGCAGCCTCCTGACAGAATCACAGCTCATTCCACTAGGGCTGTGGCTTCCACATGGGCCTTCAAGAACGAGGCTTCTGTTGATCAGATATGTAAGGCAGCGACTTGGTCTTCACTGCACACTTTTACTAAATTTTACAAATTTGATACTTTTGCTTCTTCTGAGGCTATTTTTGGGAGAAAGGTTTTGCAAGCCGTGGTGCCTTCCATCTAGGTGACCTGATTTGCTCCCTCCCTTCATCCGTGTCCTAAAGCTTTGGTATTGGTTCCCACAAGTAAGGATGACGCCGTGGACCGGACACACCTATGTTGGAGAAAACAGAATTTATGTTTACCTGATAAATTACTTTCTCCAACGGTGTGTCCGGTCCACGGCCCGCCCTGGTTTTTTAATCAGGTCTGATAATTTATTTTCTTTAACTACAGTCACCACGGTATCATATGATTTCTCCTATGCAAATATTCCTCCTTTACGTTGGTCGAATGACTGGGGAAGGCGGAGCCTAGGAGGGATCATGTGACCAGCTTTGCTGGGCTCTTTGCCATTTCCTGTTGGGGAGGAGAATATCCCACAAGTAAGGATGACGCCGTGGACCGGACACACCGTTGGAGAAAGTAATTTATCAGGTAAACATAAATTCTGTTTTATAAGAAATATTTTTCTGATTCTATTTTAAAGGCTTTGTCTGACTTCATGCCTTCTAATAAAATTTTTAGGTCTTTTTCACTTCTTTTTTAATTATTGAAGTTTCAAATGACCAACAACTTACTGATTTATCCTTCTCTGATGATGTTTTTTCTCTTTCAGAAATTTTCTTCATCAGATATTGACACTAACAAATCTACTTTTTTATTATTTTTCTATTATTAAAGTACATTTGTTCTTTGTTGAAAAGGTGTTGATTATTTTGGATATTAAGGTAACTAGTTCTTTAAGACTAGCTGACACTATTTCTGCCTATTTATTTCTTCTGTGTTTTCAGAGGTTTTCTTTCCAATTCCCCATTCTAGGGAATGGAATAGGCTGAGAATTTTCTTTTATTCCTTTTTCGAAGGTTTTTAAACTATATTCTTTGCCAGCAGTTAAATTCAATTTGGAGGGTTCTCCAATTTATTTGAGCTATCTCTACTTCTACTAATTATGCTATTGTTTCTATAGCAAAATAGTATTTATTTTCCTTTAGATAGTTGTATCTTATTTATGGAAAATTATTTAGTTTCAGGTACTTTTCTTGGTTCTGTGATTTATTTGGATATTGCAATTGCTTCATTTTTTCTGTTTACTTTAAGATCAAGTATCAGATTATGATTTATTTTAGCATTGTTAAGGGACAACATTTACTAGACTAGGTGCTGTTGCATTTGTCTTGTTGTTTTGCATTTATTGATTATGCAAGTCCACTGTATTGACTGGTCCTTTAAACTGGACTATCATGCTAATAATTTCATTTGTGTCTTCATTTTATTGAATATTTTCGCAAATGAGGGTTAATCTATGTCTTTAGCTATTTTAGCTAGAAGAATTTTGTGATTTTTAAAAAAAAAAAAAATCCATATTTCTTTTGTTCTAAGATAATCAATTATTTGTTTTATAATTGGATTCAATTCTTAACTGTTACTCTGGGCTTCAAGATTGAGTTCTAAAACTAAAACTTTAAGCTTATACTAGTTTGGTTGTTCTTATTAAGGAACGAATTCCTGAGTTCTTTCCCAAGTAACATGTTTATAATTGGGGTTCGAAATCAGCTCCCTAATATTGCGATGTACGTGCCGTATTCCAGCTTGGCTGGTAAGGGGCAGGTTAAGACTTCTTTGAAATTTATTTGGTTCTATTTTGTCCAAATTTCTTTGATTTTATTCCAGCAAGGCTAACACTTTCACTTCAGGACATAGTTAGAGGATCTTTTTTTCGAAAGCTCTTGATTCCTCACACAAGGGTCACCTTTTTTAGGTTTCCAGATAGTTTGTGTCACTGTCTTTGTCTCTATCAGACAAGGGATAATTCTATTGGGTTCCGTCTGTCGGTACCTTTAGTCTCTATTATTTCCTTCAGTTGCTATATATGCACAGAAGTTTTAGGTCTTATGGCCACAGCATTGGATTCAATTCCCTTTGCTCATTTTCACTAGAAAGAACCTTTCCAGTCTTTTATGAGTGTTGTTTCTTCTAGAACATGGTTGGAGGATAAATTTACCAAAAAGTTTGATTCCTCAGACAAGGGTAACCTTTTTAAGTTTCCTGATAGATTCAGTGTCCTTGACTCTGTCTCTGACAGACAAGAGACGTCTGAAATTGGTTTCAGCTTGTCGAAATCTTCAGTCTCAATCTTTCCCTTCGGTAGCCTTATGCATGGAAATTTTAGGTCTTATGACTGCTGCATTGGACGCGGTCCCCTTTGCTCGTTTTCACATGCGACCTCTTCAGCTCTGTATGCTGAACCAGTGGTGCAGGGATTATACAAAGATATATCAATTAATATCTTTAAAACCGATTGTACGACACTCTCTGACGTGGTGGACAGACCACCATCGTTTAGTTCAGGGGGCTTCTTTTTGTTCTTCCAACCTGGACTGTGATTTCAACAGATGCAAGTCTGACAGGTTGGGGAGCTGTTTGGGGGTCTCTGACAGCACAAGGGGTTTGGGAATCTCAGGAGGTGAGATTACCAATCAATATTTTGGAACTCCGTGCAATTTTCAGAGCTCTTCAGTCATGGCCTCTTCTAAAGAGAGAGTCGTTCATTTATTTTCAGACGGACAATGTCACAACTGTGGCATATGTCAATCATCAAGGAGAGACTCACAGTCCTCTGGCTATGAAAGAAGTATCTCAAATTCTGGTATGGGCGGAATCCAGCTCCTGTCTAATTTCTGCGGTTCATATCCCAGGTATAGACAATTGGGAAGCGGATTATCTCAGTCGCCAAACGTTACATCCGGGCGAATGGTCTTTTCACCCAGAGGTATTTCTTCAGATTGTTCAAATGTGGGGACTTCCAGAAATAGATCTGATGGCTTCTCATCTAAACCAGAAGCTTCCCAGGTATCTGTCCAGATCCAGGGATCCTCAGGCGGAGGCAGTGGATGCATTGTCACTTCCTTGGAAGTATCATCCTGCCTATATCTTTCCGCCTCTAGTTCTTCTTCCAAGAGTAATTTCCAAGATTCTAAAAGAGTGCTCGTTTGTTCTGCTGGTGGCTCCAGCATGGCCTCACAGGTTTTTGGTATGCGGATCTTGTCCGGATGGCCACTTGCCAACCGTGGACTCTTCCGTTAAGACCAGACCTTCTATCACAAGGTCCTTTTTTCCATCAGGATCTCAAATCCTTAAATTTGAAGGTATGGAGATTGAATGCTTGATTCTCAGTCATAGAGGTTTTTCTGACTCTCTGATTAATACTATGTTACAGGCTCGTAAATCTGTATCTAGGAAGATATATTATCGAGTCTGGAAGACTTACATTTCTTGGTGTTTTTCTCATCATTTTTCTTGGCATTCTTTTAGAATTCCTAGAATTTTACAGTTTCTTCAGGATGGTTTGGATAAAGGTTTGTCTGCAAGTTCCTTGAAAGGACAAATCTCTGCTCTTTCTGTTCTTTTTCACAGAAAGATTGCTAGTCTTCCTGATATTCATTGTTTTGTACAAGCTTTGGTTCGTATAAAACCTGTTATTAAGTCAATTTCTCCTCCTTGGAGTTTGAATTTGGTTCTGGGGGCTCTTCAAGCTCCTCCGTTTGAACCTATGCATTCGCTGGACATTAAATTACTTTCTTGAAAAGTTTTGTTTCTTTTGGCCATCTCTTCTGCTAGAAGAGTTTCTGATTTATCTGCTCTTTCTTGTGAGTCTCCTTTTCTGATTTTTCATCAGGATAAGGCGGTGTTGCGAACTTCTTTTAATTTTTACCTAAGTTTGTGAATTCTAACAACATTAGTAGAGAAATTGTGGTTCCTTCATTGTGTCCTAATCCTAAGAATTCTAAGGAAAGATTGTTGCATTCTTTGGATGTAGTTAAGAGCTTTGAAATATTATGTTGAAGCTACTAAAATTTCCGAAAGACTTCTAGTCTATTTGTTATCTTTTCCGGTTCTAGGAAAGGTCAGAAGGCCTCTGCCATTTCTTTGGCGTCTTGGTTAAAGTCTTTGATTCATCATGCTTATGTCGAGTCGGGTAAAACTCCGCCTCAAAGGATTACAGCTCATTCTACTAGGTTAGTTTCTACTTCCTGGGCGTTTAGGAATGAAGCTTCGGTTGATCAGATTTGCAAAGCAGCAACTTGGTCTTCTTTGCATACTTTCACTAAATTCTACCATTTTGATGTGTTTTCTTCTTCTGAAGCAGTTTTTGGTAGAAAAGTACTTCAGGCAGCTGTTTCAGTTTGATTCTTCTGCTTATAATTTCAGTTTTTTTCATTATAAGATTTAAACTTTATTTTGGGTGTGGATTATTTTCAGCGGAATTGGCTGTCTTTATTTTATCCCTCCCTCTCTAGTGACTCTTGCGTGGAAGATCCACATCTTGGGTATTCATTATCCCATACGTCACTAGCTCATGGACTCTTGCTAATTACATGAAAGAAAACATAATTTATGTAAGAACTTACCTGATAAATTCATTTCTTTCATATTAGCAAGAGTCCATGAGCCCACCCTTTTTTGTGGTGGTTATGATTTTTTTGTATAAAGCACAATTATTCCAATTCCTTATTTTTTATGCTTTCGCACTTTTGTCTTATCACCCCACTTCTTGGCTATGCGTTAAACTGATTTGTGGGTGTGGTGAGGGGTGTATTTATAGGCATTTTGAGGTTTGGGAAACTTTGCCCCTCCTGGTAGGAATGTATATCCCATACGTCACTAGCTCATGGACTGCTAATATGAAAGAAATGAATTTATCAGGTAAGTTCTTACATAAATTATGTTTAACGGTTTTACCGTTTTTCTAATCCGTTTTTGGGCCTAAGGGGTTAATCATCCATTTGCAAGTGGGTGCAATGCTGCTTTAGTCTCTTGTACACACTGTAAAAATTTTGTAGACTTTACTGCTTTTTAACACTGATTTGCAGTTTATTTGGTAATTTTTTTTCTCTTAAAGGTACAGTACCGTTTTTGTTTAATTGCTTTTCACATTTATTAGTGTTTTCCAAGCTTTCTGGTCTCATTACTAGTCTGTTAAACATGTCTAACATAGAAGAAACTCCTTGTTCATTATGTTTAGAAGCCATTGTGGAACCCCCTATTAGAATGTGTACCAAATGCATTGAGCTTTCTATAAGTTATAAAGACCATATTATGGCTTTAAAGATTTATCAAGGAAAAAAGAGGACAATACCATACTCTATAAAAATTGAAAATTTATTGAATAATTTTAAAATTCAAAACTTGAAAATATGTGACAGCCTTGCCACCTAATTGGAGAAAGAGCGCAGCACACGGGCTTACGCGTTTCGGCTGTTTGCCGTAATCATAGCCTGTTGTGTGTCTGTGCTCCCTGCCTTTAAGAACACCTGAATCTTTACTGATTGGTTAAAAACAATAAGCGCTGATCCTCCTTCTAATGCTCAGGTAATGCTAAAAACCTACAGCTGTGTACTTAACCCTGTCACTCTCTAGTCACTGCTTATATCTGCTGCTATTTTATTAAATTTATTTATAATAGAGGGTTTTACTTTTTATATCAAGAGTGATTGTGGGTTTATGCCAGATAAAACATATTGGATTAAATGTGCCTTTAATTTTAATTTCTAAAGGGAAACTTATTTAATACCACAATGTCATGGGAATAGTCTTGTTATACCTATTGAGTAGGATACTGTCTCTTAAAGTGAATTACATTAGTACACCTATTCACATGCAGAAATACAGATATGCACTATTGGTATAGGATAGGATTATTTTAATAATTGTTTGTTCTATATAATCCTCCTGATACCTTTTTCTTAGAGGTTTCTCCAAACTCACTCAGGTTGGCTATGGGAAACTGCAGACATATTATGTCAATATTGTTTCTCTAATATCTACTCTACCCAATTCTCTAAGAACTTTCCTAACGAATCTGCAAGTCTGATCCTTATCACAGAGCTTAAATGTGTTGGTGCCCTTTATTGGATATACAAAGAAATAGATTTGTTGCTATAACAGAATAAACACAAGAATCTATGAACGGGTATGACAAAAAAGGGGGAATGTCTCACTAGATGTTACATGTTGAGGATTGGTCATTCCCAATAATTAATAATGTCATACCTGGAATTGAGACCCTCAGGTAATCTTGTTCTGAGTCTCAAAATCCAGAACATCTCCCTTCTTGCTAGAAGTTTGTCTAAATTACCCCCCCCCCCTTTTGGGGACTTTTACTTCCTCAATGGCACACCACCTTAGTGTATTTATCTCTCCATTGTGTCTCTCAGTGAAATGTTTCACCAGGGGGGTTTGCGATTTACCTCTGGAAATTGTGGAAATATGCTCCCTTATTCTTGTCTTGATGTCCCTTGAAGTGAGACCAATATACTGAACTTTGCATTTTTGACATGTGAGCATATATATGACGCTCTCTGTCGTACAATTCATACAGGTGTTTATCTGAAACACCTCTCCTGTCACATGGGACTTGAAAGACTTTGTTTTTTCTAGATACTCGCAGGGCTTGCGTTTTTTGTGACCACAATTGTACATGCCCCTGCTAGTCAACCAGGTACCACTGGGTTTAATTTGGGACTTGAGTTCAGTTGGAGACAACAAGGACCCCAAAGTGGGACACTTCCGTGAACTGCACCTGACTCCCTTTTTGACAACATTGATCAATTTATCATCTGCTGCCAGAATGGGGAAATGCTTTATTATGTTGGTAATTTCGGGAAACTGGGCACTGTAGTTTGTGACAAAAGTTAATCCCTTAAAATTAAATTTTTTTGTATAAAGCACAATTATTCCAATTCCTTATTTTTTATGCTTTCGCACTTTTGTCTTATCACCCCACTTCTTGGCTATGCGTTAAACTGATTTGTGGGTGTGGTGAGGGGTGTATTTATAGGCATTTTGAGGTTTGGGAAACTTTGCCCCTCCTGGTAGGAATGTATATCCCATACGTCACTAGCTCATGGACTCTTGCTAATATGAAAGAAATGAATTTATCAGGTAAGTTCTTACATAAATTATGTTTAACGGTTTTACCGTTTTTCTAATCCGTTTTTGGGCCTAAGGGGTTAATCATCCATTTGCAAGTGGGTGCAATGCTGCTTTAGTCTCTTGTACACACTGTAAAAATTTTGTAGAGTTTACTGCTTTTTAACACTGATTTGTAGTTTATTTGGTAAATTTTTTTTCTCTTAAAGGTACAGTACCGTTTTTGTTTAATTGCTTTTCACATTTATTAAAGTGTTTTCCAAGCTTTCTGGTCTCATTACTAGTTTGTTAAACATGTCTAACATAGAAGAAACTCCTTGTTCATTATGTTTAGAAGCCATTGTGGAACCCCCTATTAGAATGTGTACCAAATGCATTGACCTTTCTATAAGTTATAAAGACCATATTATGGCTTTAAAGATTTATCACCAGAGGTTTCTCAGACTGACAAAAGGGAGATTATGCCATCTAACTCTCCCCATGTGTCAGAACCTATAACTCCCGCTCAAGTGACGCCAAGTACATCTGGCGCGTCCAATGCTTTTACAGGACATGGCAGCAGTTATGAATCATACTCAAAGAGGTATTGTCCAAACTGCTAGGGTTACAAGGAAAGCGAGACAGCTCTGGGGCTAGAATAAATGCAGAGCCTTCTGACGCTTTAGTAGCTATGTCTGATATACCCTCACAATGTACAGAAGCCGAAGCAGGAGAGCTTCTATCTGTGGGTGACATTTCTGATTCAGGGAAGACGTTACTTCAATCTGACTCTGAAATGACAGCATTTAAATTTAAACTTGAACACCTCCGCGTGTTGCTCAGGGAGGTTTTAGCGACTCTGGATGACTGTGACACCATTGTAGTCCCAGAGAAGTTGTGTAAAATGGACAAATACTTTGCTGTGCCTATTTACACTGATGTTTTTCCAATCCCTAAGAGGTTTTCAGAAATTATTACGAAGGAATGGGATAGACCAGGTCTACCGTTCTCTCCCCCTCCTGCCTTTAAAAAGATGTTTGCCATAGATGCCGCTACACGGGACTCGTGGCAGACGGTCCCTAAGGTGGAGGGAGCAGTCTCTACCCTAGCTAAGTGTACAACTATCCCCGTCGAGGACAGTTGTGCTTTCCTAGATCCAATGGATAAAAAACTAGAGGGTTTCCTTAAGAAAATCTTTATACAACAAGGTTTTATTCTCCAGCCTCTTGCATGCATTGCCCAAGTCACTGCTGCAGCGGCTTTCTGTTTCGAGTCTCTTGAAGAGGCTCTACAGGTGGAGACCCCGTTGGATGATATCCTAGACAGGCTTAAAATTCTTAAGTTAGCCAATTCATTTATTTCTGACGCCGTTTTTCATTTAACAAAGCTAACGGCTAAGAATTCAGGTTTTGCCGTTCAGGCGTGTAGGGCGCTATGGCTTAAATCCTGGTCAGCTGAAGTTACTTCAAAGTCTAAGCTTCTTAACATCCCCTTCAAAGGGCAGACCCTATTCGGGCCTGGATTGAAGGAGATCATTTCTGATATTACTGGAGGAAAAGGCCACGCTCCTTCCCCAGGATAGGTAAAACAAATCAAGGACCAAACAGACCAATTTTCGTTCCTTTCGAAACTTCAAGAGTGGCGCAGCTTCAACTTCCTCTGCTGCAAAACAAGAAGGAAATTTTGCCCAGTCCAAGCCAGTCTGGAGACGTAATCAGGCTTGGAACAAGGGAAAGCAGGCCAAAAAAACCTGCTGCTGCCTCTAAGACAGCATGAAGGAGTAGCCCCCGATCCGGGATCGGATCTAGTTGGGGGCAGACTTTCTCTCTTCGCCCAAGCTTAGGCAAGAGACGTCCAGGATCCCTGGGCTCTGTAGATTGTTTCCCAGGGATATCATCTGGATTTCAAAGCCTCGTCTCCAAAGGGGAGATTTCATCTCTCACAATTATCTGCAAACCAGATAAAGAGAGAGGCATTCTTACGTTGTGTTCAAGACCTTCTGGTCATGGGAGTGATCCACCCAGTTCTAAGGGAGGAACAGGGGCAGGGATTCTATTCAAATCTGGTCATAGTTCCCAGAAAAGAGGGAACTTTCAGACCAATCTTGGATCTCAAGATCCTGAACAAATTTCTCAGGGTCCCATCCTTCAAGATGGAGACTATTCGAACCATCCTACCTATGATCCAGGAGGGTCAATATATGACTACCGTGGATCTATAGGATGCTTATCTCCACATTCCGATACACAGAGATCATCATTGGTTTCTCAGGTTTGCCTTCCTAGACAGGCATTACCAGTTTGTGGCTCTTCCCTTCAGGTTAGCCACGGTACCAAGAATCTTTACGAAGGTTCTAGGGTCCCTACTGGCGGTTCTAAGGCCACGAGGCATAGCGGTGGCTCCTTACCTAGACGACATTCTGATACAGGCGTCGACTTTTCAAATCGCCAAGTCCCATACGGACATTGTTCTGGCATTCCTGAGGTCTCACGGGTGGAAGGTGAACGAAGAAAAGAGTTCTCTCTCCCCTCTCACAAGAGTTTCCTTCCTAGGAACTCTGATAGATTTAGTAGAAATGAAGATTTTTCTGACAGAAGTCAGGTTGTCAAAACTTCTAACTTCCTGCCGTGCTCTTTATTCCACTTCTCAGCCGTCAGTGGCTCAGTGTATGGAAGTAGTCGGCTTAATGGTAGCGGCAATGGACATAGTTCAGTTTGCCCGCCTACATCTCAGACCGCTGCAACTTTGCATGCTCAGTCAGTGGAATGGGGATTACACAGATTTGTCCCCACTGCTAAATCTGGATCAGGATACCAGGGATTCTCTTCTCTGGTGGCTATCTCGGGTCCATCTGTCCAGGGGAATGAGCTTCCGCAGGCCAGAGTGGACTATAGTGACGACAGATGCCAGCCTTCTGGGCTGGAGCGCAGTGTGGAACTCCCTGAAGGCTCACGGCTCGTGGTCTCAGGAGGAAGCCCTCCTTCCGATAAACATTCTGGAACTAAGAGCGATATTCAATGCTCTTCAGGCTTGGCCTCAGCTAGCTGCCGTCAGGTTCATCAGATTTCAGTCGGACAATATCACGACTGTGGCCTATATCAACCATCAGGGGGGAACAAGAAGCCCCCTGGCAATGTTGGAGGTTTTAAAGATAATTCTATGGGCAGAGGTTCACTCTTGCCATCTTTCAGCTATCCATATCCCAGGAGTAGAGAACTGGGAGGCAGATTTTTTAAGTCGGCAGACTTTTCATCCGGGGGAGTGGGAGCTCCATCCAGAGGTATTTGCCCAGTCGATTCAACTATGGGGCAAAGCAGAACTGGATCTCATGGCGTCTCGTCAGAACGCCAAGCTTCCTAGTTACAGGTCCAGGACCCCAAGGCAGCGCTGATAGATGCTCTAGCAGCGCCCTGGTCCTTCAGCCTGGCTTATGTGTTTCCACCATTTCCACAGTTTCCTCTGCTCCCTCGGCTGATTGCCAAGATCAAGCAGGAGAGAGCTTCGGTGATTTTGATAGCTCCTGCATGGCCACGCAGGACTTGGTATGCAGATCTGGTGAACATGTCATCCTTTCCACCATGGACTCTGCCGCTAAGGCAGGACCTTCTACTTCAAGGTCCTTTCAAACATGCAAATCTAAATTCTCGGCGTCTGACTGCTTGGAGATTGAATGCTTGATTCTATCGAAGCGTGGTTTTTCCGAATCGGTCATTGATACCTTAATTCAGGCTCGAAAGCCTGTCACCAGGAAAATCTATCATAAGATATGGTGTAAATATCTTCACTGGTGTGAATCCAAGGGTTACTCATGGAGTAAAGTCAGGATTCCTAGAATCTTATCCTTTCTCCAAGAGGGATTGGAGAAAGGATTATCTGCTAGTTCTTTAAAGGGACAGATTTCTGCTCTGTCTATTCTTTTGCACAAACGTCTGGCTGAGGTTCCAGACGTTCAGGCGTTTTGTCAGGCTTTAGTTAGAATCAAGCCTGTGTTTAAACCTGTTGCTCCGCCATGGAGTTTAAATTTAGTTTTTAAAGTTCTTCAAGGGGTTCCGTTTGAACCTTTGCATTCCATAGATATTAAACTTTTATCTTGGAAAGTTCTGTTTTTAGTAGCTATCTCCTCGGCTCAAAGAGTTTCAGAGTTATCTGCTTTACAGTGTGATTCCCCTTATCTGATTTTCCATGCAGATAAGGTAGTTTTGCGTACCAAACCTGGGTTTCTTCCTAAGGTAGTATCTAATAAGAATATCAATCAGGAGATTGTTGTTCCTTCACTATGTCCTAATCCTTCCTCAAAGAAGGAACGTCTTTTACACAATCTTGATGTGGTTCGTGTTTTAAAGTTTTATTTACAAGCTACGAAGGATTTTCGTCAAACATCTGCTTTGTTTGTTGTCTACTCTGGACAGTGGAGAGGCCAAAATGCTTCGGCAACTTCTTTCTTTTTGGCTAAGAAGCATAATCCGCTTAGCTTATGAGACTGCTGGCCTGCAGCCTACTGAAAGAATTACAGCTCATTCCACTAGAGCGGTGGCTTCCACATGGGCTTTTAAAAATGAGGCCTCTGTTGAACAGATTTGTAAGGCGGCGACTTGGTCTTCGCTTCATACTTTTTCTAAATTCTACAAATTCGATACTTTTGCTTCTTCGGAGGCTATTTTTGGGAGAAAGGTCTTACAGGCAGTGGTGCCCTCCGTTTAAGTGCCTGCCTTGTTCCTCCCTTCATCCGTGTCCTAAAGCTTTGGTATTGGTATCCCACAAGTAATGGATGAACTCGTGGACTGGATACACCTTTACAAGAGAAAACAAAATTTATGCTTACCTGATAAATTTATTTCTCTTGTGGTGTATCCAGTCCACGGCCCGCCCTGTCATTTTTAGGCAGGTGTTTTTTATTTTTAAACTACAGTCACCACTGCACTCTATAGTTTCTCCTTTTTTTCTTGCTCGTCTTCGGTCGAATGACTGGGGGTGGCAGTTAGGGGAGGAGCTATATAGACAGCTCTGCTGTGGGTGTCCTCTTGCAATTTCCTGTTGGGGAGGAGAATATCCCACAAGTAATAGATGAACCCGTGCACTGGATACACAACAAGAGAAATAAATTTATCAGGTAAGCATAAATTTTGTTTTTTCATATGATTTGTGGGTTCAGACCTGGCATGGGACCAGTACCCCAAGGCAACTTCACTCCTAGAAGATTTAAGAAGAGACTGAGTGAAACATGGGTAAGAATTACTTCTTATGTGCTTTTCATTACCCTCAGGCATTGCAGGGACCCCTTCCCTTAGCCTCCCCCCTGAGAGGGGTTACGAGTATATCCACAGTATCTTCTGCAGTTCATTTACTTGCACTGGACAGGCTCTCTGCTGGATCCAAAAAAAGGAAAACTGGTCAGAAGTATAAGGTTACTAAAATCAGTGCTTTTCGTTACATACATCCAATACAACATCTATTATTCTGCGTGACGCTTTTACCCTATGCTTAAAAGGATACTAAACCCAATTTTTTTCTTTAATGATTCAGATAGCACATGCAATTTTAAAATTTAAAAAGCAGGAATGTAAAGCTTAGCAGCAGGCCCATTTTTGGTTCAGAACCTGGGTTACACTTGCTTATTGGTAGCTAAATGTAGCCACCAATCAGCAAGCGCTACGCAGGTGCTGAACCAAAAATGGTCAGGCTCTTACATTCCTCCTTTTTCAAATAAAGATACCTAGAGAACAAAGAAAAATTGATAATAGGAGTAAATGAGAGTTTGGGTTTCATATCCTTTTATTCCCCTCTTCGGATCACGTTTCCATGTAAAACGCTTCTCTGCCTGCACTTCAACACTCAGAGGACTGGGGAAGTGATTATTTTCCAGCTCTCAGAGTCGACGTTTCTCTCATGTGTTCAACCACTGTACTTGTTCTCTGTTCCTCCTCACCTGGGGTCACATGATGACCGTTATGGCGTCAAGTGGTATACTCTGTGCTCATTCTGAGTCACTTTGGTCCGCATAAACAAACAAAATGATTAGGAGCACTGGAGTTAAAACAGTTCCTTTATCCAATTTTAAAAACGCGGGGGCATCCTTGTACTTTTCATACTTTTTTTTTTCTTCTGTTTTTAAATTGGATAAAGGAACTGTTTTTACTCCAGTGCTCTTACTCGGTTTGTCTCTACTGGATCAGCAACCTGTGAGGAAGAAAGTACTCAGCATGCTGGTAAGACACAGTGGAGGAGGGGTGCTTCAGTCCGGGTAAGTGATTTAGGCACTACAAAGCCAAGCAGCTACTTTCCTTTAAAGGTACTAAATAGCTGGGGATCTCAACCTTTTCACCTTAGGAACTATACCTATGTGTGTTACAAGAAATACGGTGGAATGAGGCTTATGATCGTTCTTATCTAGCATACTTAGCAGCTCAATTAACCCTTTATTTCATATAGGTGGCGAGAGTCCACAAGCTTGTTACTGATGGGAAATACATTCCTACCAGGAGGGGGCAAAGTTTCCCAAACCCCAAATGCCTATTGTGATGACCAGTGTTAAACAACCCTGCACAAATTTCTTGTTTGGCACAGAAAGTGTTAACAGGCCCTTTCCACTCTAACCAATCTGTCACAATCCAGTCACTCCAGGCAAGCCTGTGACTTAGTTCAGTGGTTTACAACATACTAGTCACTGCCTGTTCTAGACTTAGATAAAATGCCCAAAACTCCCCTTTAGTACCACCAATGACTTACAAATCAAATCCCAGAATACAATTTAGCAAAAAATAACCTAAAATCACAGTATAGATACTACTAGTCTCTTTCAGTAACGTAGTTCAAATAGTAGACAAAGGTAAAAGCTTAATAAAGGAATTATATATTATGCAAAAGATGATGCACAGTGCATTATTAATAAAGGATAACAAATAGAATTATACACAAGCAAACTGTTTTAAAAATAAAAAGGAGAAATAACAGACCTAATACTTTACTAGTTTTAGTTGTCTGTGCCAGGAAGATTGGCAAGAAAAGATGGTCAAACACGCTTTAACAACCTCCCATGCAGAATGAACAACTTGTGTTGTTAGACACAATGTTATACCGGTTTTCTAATATCAAATTGCTTGACCCAACCTTCTTACAGAGGGGCCAGAAATATTCACCCCTCTTTCTTTCCTAAGATATAGTGAGTCCACGGGATCATCAATTACTGTTGGGAATATCACTCCTGGCCAGCAGGAGGAGGCAAAGTTCACCACAGCAAAGCTGTTAAGTATCACTTCCCTTCCCACAATCTCTAGTCATTCTCTTTGTCTTCTGTGCAAGGAGGAGGTGAAGTTTAGGTGTCTGTTAAAGAATTTCTATCAATATTTTATTTTGAAAGCCTGAGCAGGTTTGCTCGGATCTTTCCTGACAAGCTGGGTCTAGCTGCACTCCACGTTAGTCTCTTCAGTAGGGCTGTGGTAGCTGTCATGCAATTAGGAACTTGGGAGGGGTGGGCCTCACTGTGTTTGCCTAACAGATTGCTGCCCTCAAATAGAATGCCAGAGTAGGTTTACTCTGTTCCTCCTTTCTTCTACAAGATACGAGTCCACGGATTTCATCCTTACTTGTGGGATATTATCCCGCTAAAATGAAGTGGCAAAGAGCACCATAGCAGAGCTGTATATATAGCTCCTCCCTTCCCCACCACCTCCAGTCATTCTCTTTGCCTGTGTTATACTAGGAAGAGGTAAAGTGAGGTTTTCGTTTCTTCAATCAAGAAGTTTATTTTAAATGGTACCGGTGAGTACTATTTCCCTCAGGGGAATATGGAAGAAGATTTCTGCCCTGAGGTTGATGATCTTAGCAGCTGTAACTAAGATCCATGTTAGTTCCCACAAGACTGCTGAAGGTAACACAAGAGACATCTTTAGTGTGGAGAACGGTTTCATGCTACAAGCAGCATTGAGGTATGTGCAGCCCTTTATTTCTGAGGAGACTTGATATATCAGAACTGGCTGGCATTTATTTCCCTGTAGGGAATGGGGTAAGCAGTAGACCTGTTAAACAGAGGGGTGTTACTGGAGACCTATATTTTATTCTGTTGACAATCATATAATGGGCATTACATTAGACACTGGGAGAGGCAGAAACTGTTGATCGTTTTTTTTTTATTGGCACCAAATAACCGGTGTGGCTATACTGGGTGTGTTGTTGGGGTTTTTTATGTTCCACTTAGTTTGCTTAAAAAAACGCTTCTCCATGCGGTAGTTTGAGGCCTGCTCAAACATCGGCCATGATGGGCGGGGCTTCATTTTGCGCGCTCAGATGTGCACTTCCTTCTGGCTGAGAAGCAGTAAGCAGTAACTCCGGTTGCTCCTGGACAGTGATTCTCTAGTCCGGATTGTTGGAGAGTCATTTCGAAGTACCCTGGGGGCAGGTAGGCGCCACAGCAGAGCTGTGGCGAGGTGCAGGGGGTATTTTTGTGAAAATTGACATTTTTATGATTTGTTACCTTTAGAGGTGAATTTCTCCCCTTACTCCTGGGGTGCAGTAATTTTTGGAGCCATTAATAAGTTTCAGTTAATTTTCAAAGCAAATTAACGTTCTTGAAGCAGTTTTGGAAAAATTGTGCGCTTTTTATTTCTTAAAGGCGCAGTACACGTTTTTCAAAAATGTATTTAAAGCAATAAATAAAGTGTTCTGTGGTTATACTAATCAACATGTCTGACATTGAGGAATCTCATTGTTCTATGTGTTTAGAAGCTATTGTGGAACCCCCTCTTACATTGTGTACCTCTTGTACTGAAAGGGCCTTACATTGTAAAGACCATATTTTAGGTCAAGAAAGTGTGCCTAAGGATGATTCTTAGTCTGAAGAGAATCAGGATATGCCATCCAATTCTCCTCAAGTGTCACAACCTTTAATGCCCACACAAGCGACGCCAAGTACTTCTAGTGTGTCTAATTCCTTTACTCTGCAGGAGATGTCTGCAGTTATGTCAACTACCCTTACAGAGGTATTATCTAAATTACCAGTGTTACAGGGTAAACGCAGTAGGTCAGGTATTAATGTGAATACTGAATCCTCTGATGCCTTATTAGCTATTTCCGATGTACCCTCAGTGTTCTGAGTTGGGTCAGGGAATTGCTTTCTGAGGGAGAGATTTCAGACTCAGGGAATGTGTTACCTCAGACAGATTTGGACGTTATGTCCTTTACATTTAAGCTTGAACACCTCCGCCTGTTACTTCAGGAGGTTTTATTGTGATACCACCAGAGAAATTGTGTAAGATGGACAAATATCTAGAGGTGCCTACTTACACTGTTTTTCCAGTTCCTAAAAGAATTTCGGAAATTCTAAAAAAAGGAATGGGATAGACCAGGTATACCGTTCTCTCCCCCTCCTAATTTTAAGAAAATGTTTCCCATATCAGACACCATTCGGGACTCGTGGCAAGGTAGAGGGAGCTATATCTACCCTGGCTAAGCGTACAACTATACCCATTGAGGACAGTTGTGCTTTCAAGGACGCTATGGATAAAAAAATTAGAGGGTCTTCTAAAGAAATTATTTATTAATCAGAGTTTTCTTTTACAACCTACGGCTTGCATTGTACCAGTAACCACTGCAGCAGCCTTTTGGTTTGAGGTTCTGGAAGAGTTTCTGAAGGTTGAAACTCCGTTGGATGACATTTTGGATATAATTAAGGCTCTCAAGCTAGCTAATTCTTTTATTACTGATGCCGCTTTTCAAATTGCTAAATTAGCGGCTATTCTATTCGTGCTATTCTAATGCGTAGAGCGTTGTGGCTCAAATCTTGGTCTGCTGATGTGTCATCAAAAACTAAGCTTTTACCTATTCCCTTAAAAGGTAAGACCCTTTTCGGGCCTGAATTGAAGGAAAACATTTCTGATATTACAGGAGGTAAAGGCCATGCCTTACCTCAGGATAAGTCGAAGCTGAGGGGTAAACAAAATAATTTTCGTTCCTTTCGGAATTTTAAAGGAGGACCCTCTGCTTCCTCTTCCTTCACAAAGCAGGAAGGGAATTTTACCCAATCTAAGTCAGTCTGGAGACCCAACCAGAACTGGAATAAAGGTAAACAATCCATGAAGCCCACTGCTGCTACAAAGACAGCATGAAGGGGTGGCCCCCGTTCCGGGACCGGATCTAGTAGGGGGCAGACTTTCTTTCTTTGCCCAGGCATGGGCAAGAGATGTTCAGGACCCCTGGGCGCTGGAAATAGTTACCCACGGGTATCAACTGGAATTCAAAGATTTTCTCCCAAGAGGGAGATTTCATCTTTCAAGATTATCTGTAGACCAGATAAAAAGAGAGGCGTTCTTACGCTGTGTAAAAGACCTCTCTACTATGGGAGTAATTTGTCCTGTTCCAAAATCGGAACAGGGACAGGGGTTTTACTCAAATCTTTTCGTGGTTCCCAAAAAAAGAGGGAACTTTCAGACCCATTTTAGATCTCAAGTGTCTAAACAAGTTTCTCAGAGTCCCATCGTTCAAGATGGAGACTATACGAACAATCTTACCAATGATCCAGGAGGGTCAATATATGACTACCGTGGACTTGAAGGATGCTTACCTTCATATTCCTATCCACAAGGATCATCATCTGTTTCTAAGGTTTGCCTTCCTGGACAAACATTATCAGTTCGTGGCCCTTAATTCTATCTTACCCTCATGGTCTCTTTTCCATTACATACTAACATTAACTTAAGCTCAAATGCTTTTAATATTATCTGCAGCCATTACACAGTACTACCGATAAATAATTAACATACCGAATTTACTAGGTTGAACGGAAACCTCAGTGTTTGGCTGAACTGTCTATGATTGACAGACACACTATCCAATCAGATAAGAGAATTAGTTGGGACTGGGTTCTCAGCCCGTATATATTCCCAAACTTCCGGCGGCTCTCCGCCTTTTGATAAAGCCCTATACGGGCGAAACGCGTCAAGGGGGTTATAGAGCTTTGGGGAGCTCTATTCATTTTTAATCTTTAACCAGAACTGTTGGCCTGCACAGGTGGGCATATCATATACATATTTGTTAAACAGTGACCTTACTAACACAACCTTTCTAGCTGGTGTAACCACCGTAGCATCCAGACCGCTGATCTTCACAGCGGGGATGCTCATGAATTCAGTTGCAATACTGAGACCGCAGTAAGCGGCAACTATAATGCTTATGTTTACGCTCTCTCTAACCTAGAAATATTATTTAGTTAATCATTAGTAGATTTCTACCTTAACTATTAACAGTATCTTAGTGATTATACTCTATGATATTAACATTAAGAGTGAACAGACAGCGTGATATGTTTAGAGTCAAAGCTAATCTTTAACATCTTCCTATGTTAATTATACACACCGGATATATACCGGTACTATAACAGACCATCTAAGATAATTACAAAAAACAAACCGGCAAATATTTGTTGCCAAATCAACTTATTACATATAGAGCAGCTTGCTGGCTGGAACCTATTAACCGTAATACATACCGGTAAAATAAGACAATCTAACCTATAAATATTATTGAGCCTTCTACTGGTATTTCTTTACTTTAAGTATTACAAGTATTTAAGTGGTTATATTCTTTTGGGGAATTGATATTAGAATCAATAACCGGTGATATCTGTTTTGGGTTCTAAATAATCCTTACATTTCCCTACGAACACAATATATACCGGACATACACCGGTACCATAACAGACTTTCTAGGAAAACTATTATATTTAAAACGAACCGGCAAACATTTATTGCCAAATTAGTTTATTACATAATAAGCAGCTTGCTAGCCGGAATCTATGAACCGGATTACATACCGGCACAGCAAGTAAAGGAAGATTTCTTTCATGTAATTAGCAAGAGTTCATGAGCTAGTGACGTATGGGATATACATTCCTACCAGGAGGGGCAAAGTTTCCCAAACCTCAAAATGCCTATAAATACACCCCTCACCACACCCACAAATCAGTTTTTACAAACTTTGCCTCCTATGGAGGTGGTGAAGTAAGTTTGTGCTAGATTCTATGTTGATATGCGCTCCACAACAGGTTGGAGCCCGGTTTTCTTCTCAGCGTGCAGTGAATGTCAGAGGGATGTGAGGAGAGTATTGCCTATTTGAATGCAATGATCTCCTTCTACGGGGTCTATTTCATAGGTTCTCTGTTATCGGTTGTAGAGATTCATCTGGTTTGGCTTTCTACAACATGTAGACGAGTGTCCTGGGGTAAGTAAGTCTTATTTTCTGTGACACTCTAAGCTATGGTTGGGCGCTTTTTTTTATAAAGTTCTAAATATATGTATTCAAACATTTATTTGCCTTGACTCAGGATGTTCAACATTCCTTATTTTCAGACAGTCAGTTTCATATTTGGGATGATGCATTTGAATCAATAATTTTTTCTTACCTTAAAAAAATTTGACCTTTTCCCTGTGGGCTGTTAGGCTCGCGGGGGCTGAAAATGCTTCATTTTATTGCGTCATTCTTGGCGCAGACTTTTTTGGCGCAAAAAAATCTTTTCTGTTTCCGGCGTCATACGTGTCGCCGGAAGTTGCGTCATTTTTGACGTTCTTTTACGCCAAAAATGTCGGCATTTCGGATGTGGCGTCATTTTTGGGGCCAAAAGCATTTAGGTGCCAAATGTGGGCGTCTTATTTGGCGCTAAAAAAATATGGGCGTCGCTTTTGTCTCCACATTATTTAAGTCTCATTTTTCATTGCTTCTGGTTGCTAGAAGCTTGTTCTTTGGCATTTTTTCCCATTCCTGAAACTGTCATTTAAGGAATTTGATCAATTTTGCTTTATGTTGTTTTTTCTCTTACATATTGCAAGATGTCTCATGTTGCATCTGAGCCAGAAGATACTTCAGGAAAATCGCTGCCTGGTGCTGGAACTACCAAAGCTAAGTGTATCTGCTGTAAACTTTTTGTAGCTGTTCCTCCAGCTGTTGTTTGTATTAAATGTCATGACAAACTTGTTAATGCAGAAAATATTTCCTTTAGTAAAATACCATTACCTGTTGCAGTTCCATCAACATCTAATGTTCAGAGTGTTCCTGATAACATAAGAGATTTTGTTTCTGAATCTATTAAGAAGGCTATGTCTGTTATTCCTCCTTCTAGTAAACATAAAGTCTTTTAAAACTTCTCTTTATCCAGATGAATTTTTAAATGAACATCATCATTCTGATTCTAATGATTCTTCTGGTTCAGAGGATTCTGTTTCAGAGGTTGATGCTGATAAATCTTCATATTTATTTAAAATGGAATTTATTCGTTCTTTACTTGAAGAAGTCCTAATTGCATTAGAAATTGAGGATTCTGGTCCTCTTGATACTAAATCTAAACGTTTAGATAAGGTCTTTAAATCTCCTGTAGTTATTCCAGAAGTTTTTCCTGTTCCTGGTGCTATTTCTGAAGTAATTTCCAGGGAATGGAATAAATTGGGTAATTCATTTACTCCTTCTAAATGTTTTAAGCAATTATATCCTGTGCCGTCTGACAGATTAGAGTTATGGGACAAAATCCCTAAAGTTGATGGGGCTATCTCTACCCTTGTTAAACGTACTACTATTCCTACGGCAGATGGTACTTCCTTTAAGGATCCTTTAGATAGGAAAATTGAATCATTTCTAAGAAAAGCTTATTTGTGTTCAGGTAATCTTCTTAGACCTGCTATATCTTTGGCGGATGTTGCTGCAGCTTCAACTTTTTGGTTGGAAACTTTAGCGCAACAAGTAACAGATCATGATTCTCATAACATTATTATTCTTCTACAACATGCTAATAATTTTATCTGTGATGCCATTTTTGATATTATCAGAGTTGATGTCAGGTTTATGTCTCTAGCTATTTTAGCTAGAAGAGCTTTATGGCTTCTAAATCGACTCTACTTTCCCTTTCTTTCCAGGGTAATAAATTTGGTTCTCAGTTGGATTCTATTATCTCAACTGTTACTCGTGGGAAAGGAACTTTTTTACCACAGGATAAAAAATCTAAGGGTAAAAACAGGGCTAATAATCGTTTTCGTTCCTTTCGTTTCAACAAAGAACAAAAGCCTGATCCTTCATCCTCAGGAGCAGTTTCAGTTTGGAAACCATCTCCAGTCTGGAATAAATCCAAGCCTTCTAGAAAAGCAAAGCCAGCTTCTAAGTCCACATGAAGGTGCGGTCCTCATTCCAGCTCAGCTGGTAGGGGGCAGATTACGTTTTTTCAAAGAAATTTGGATCAATTCTGTTCACAATCTTTGGATTCAGAACATTATTTCAGAAGGGTACAGAATTGGTTTCAAGATAAGACCTCCTGCAAAGAGATTCTTTCTTTCCCGTGTCCCAGTAAACCCAGCGAAAGCTCAAGCATTTCTGAAATGTGTTTCAGATCTAGAGTTGGCTGGAGTAATTATGCCAGTTCCAGTTCTGGAACAGGGGCTGGGGTTTTATTCGAATCTCTTCATTGTACCAAAGAAGGAGAATTCCTTCAGACCAGTTCTGGATCTAAAAATATTGAATCGTTATGTAAGGATACCAACATTCAAAATGGTAACTGTAAGGACTATCCTGCCTTTTGTTCAACAAAGGCATTATATGTCTACAATAGATTTACAGGATGCATATCTGCATATTCCGATTCATCCAGCGCACTATCAGTTTCTGAGATTCTCTTTCCTAGACAAGCATTACCAGTTTGTGGCTCTGCCGTTTGGCCTAGCAACAGCTCCAAGAATTTTTACAAAAGTTCTCGGTGCCCTTCTATCTGTAATCAGAGAACAGGGTATTGTGGTATTTCCTTATTTGGACGATATCTTGGTACTTGCTCAGTCTTCAGAATCTCATACGAATCGACTTTTGTTGTTTCTTCAAAATCATGGTTGGAGGATCAATTCAATAAAAAGTTAATTGATTCCTCAGACAAGGGTAACCTTTTTGGGTTTCCAGATAGATTCAGTGTCCATGACTCTGTCTTTGACAGACAAGAGACGTCTAAAATTGATTTCAGCTTGTCGAAACCTTCAGTCACAATCATTCCCTTCGGTAGCCTTATGCATGGAAATTCTAGGTCTTATGACTGCTGCATCGGACGCGATCCCCTTTGCTCGTTTTCACATGCGACCTCTTCAGCTCTGTATGCTGAACCAATGGTGCAGGGATTACACAAAGATATCTCAATATCTTTAAAACCGATTGTACGACACTCTCTGACGTGGTGGACAGATCACCATCGTTTAGTTCAGGGGGCTTCTTTTGTTCTTCCGACCTGGACTGTAATTTCAACAGATGCAAGTCTTACAGGTTGGGGAGCGGTGTGGGGGTCTCTGACAGCACAAGGGGTTTGGGAATCTCAGGAGGTGAGATTACCGATCAATATTTTGGAACTCCGTGCAATTTTCAGAGCTCTTCAGTCTTGGCCTCTTCTGAAGAGAGAATCGTTCATTTGTTTTCAGACAGACAATGTCACAACTGTGGCATACATCAATCATCAAGGAGGGACTCACAGTCCTCAGGCTATGAAAGAAGTATCTCGAATTCTGGTTTGGGCGGAATCCAGCTCCTGTCTAATCTCTGCGGTTCATATTCCAGGTATAGACAATTGGGAAGCGGATTATCTCAGTCGCCAAACGTTGCATCCGGGCGAATGGTCTCTTCACCCAGAGGTATTTCTTCAGATTGTTCAAATGTGGGAACTTCCAGAAATAGATCTGATGGCTTCTCATCTAAACAAGAAACTTCCCAGGTATCTGTCCAGATCCCGGGATCCTCAGGCGGAGGCAGTGGATGCATTATCACTTCCTTGGAAGTATCATCCTGCCTATATCTTTCCGCCTCTAGTTCTTCTTCCAAGAGTAATCTCCAAGATTCTGAAGGAATGCTCGTTTGTTCTGCTGGTAGCTCCAGCATGGCCTCACAGGTTTTGGTATGCGGATCTTGTCCGGATGGCCTCTTGCCAACCGTGGACTCTTCCGTTAAGACCAGACCTGTCGCAAGGTCCTTTTTTCCATCAGGATCTCAAATCCTTAAATTTAAAGGTATGGAGATTGAACGCTTGATTCTTGGTCAAAGAGGTTTTTCTGACTCTGTGATTAATACTATGTTACAGGCTCGTAAATCTGTATCTAGAGAGATATATTATAGAGTCTGGAAGACTTATATTTCTTGGTGTCTTTCTCATCATTTTTCCTGGCATTCTTTTAGAATGCCGAGAATTTTACAGTTTCTTCAGGATGGTTTAGATAAAGGTTTGTCCGCAAGTTCCTTGAAAGGTCAAATCTCTGCTCTTTCTGTTCTTTTTCACAGAAAGATTGCTAATCTTCCTGATATTCATTGTTTTTTACAAGCCTTGGTTCGTATAAAACCTGTCATTAAGTCAATTTCTCCTCCTTGGAGTTTGAATTTGGTTCTGGGGGCTCTTCAAGCTCCTCCGTTTGAACCTATGCATTCATTGGACATTAAATTACTTTCTTGGAAAGTTTTGTTCCTTTTGACCATCTCTTCTGCCAGAAGAGTCTCTGAATTGTCTGCTCTTTCTTGTGAGTCTCCTTTTCTGATTTTTCATCAGGATAAGGCAGTGTTGCGAACTTCTTTTGAATTTTTACCTAAGGTTGTGAATTCCAACAACATTAGTAGAGAAATTGTAGTTCCTTCATTATGCCCTAATCCTAAGAATTCTAAGGAGAAATCATTGCATTCTTTGGATGTTGTTAGAGCTTTGAAATATTATGTTGAAGCTACTAAGAATTTCCGAAAGACTTCTAGTCTATTTGTCATCTTTTCCGGTTCTAGAAAAGGCCAGAAAGCTTCTGCCATTTCTTTGGCATCTTGGTTGAAATCTTTAATTCATCATGCCTATGTTGAGTCGGGTAAAACTCCGCCTCAGAGGATTACAGCTCATTCGACTAGGTCAGTTTCTACTTCCTGGGCGTTTAAGAATGAAGCTTCGGTTGATCAGATTTGCAAAGCAGCAACTTGGTCTTCTTTGCATACTTTTACTAAATTCTACCATTTTGATGTGTTTTCTTCTTCTGAAGCAGTTTTTGGTAGAAAAGTACTTCAGGCAGCTGTTTCAGTTTGAATCTTCTGCTTATGTTTTCATTTAAACTTTATTTTGGGTGTGGATTATTTTCAGCAGGAATTGGCTGTCTTTATTTTATCCCTCCCTCTCTAGTGACTCTTGCGTGGAAAGATCCACATCTTGGGTAGTCATTATCCCATACGTCACTAGCTCATGGACTCTTGCTAATTACATGAAAGAAATCATAATTTATGTAAGAACTTACCTGATAAATTCATTTCTTTCATATTAGCAAGAGTCCATGAGGCCCACCCTTTTTTTGTGGTGGTTATGATTTTTTTTGTATAAAGCACAATTATTCCAATTCCTTATTTTTTATGCTTTCACACTTTTTTCTTATCACCCCACTTCTTGGCTATTCGTTAAACTGATTTGTGGGTGTGGTGAGGGGTGTATTTATAGGCATTTTGAGGTTTGGGAAACTTTGCCCCTCCTGGTAGGAATGTATATCCCATACGTCACTAGCTCATGGACTCTTGCTAATATGAAAGAAATGAATTTATCAGGTAAGTTCTTACATAAATTATGTTTTTAGTATTTTCAAACCCTAAGTATATACACTTCACTTTGGTAATAAAGAGTCGCTAATATCTAGTAGAGCTCTATTATTAGAACAGCACTATTACTGTGCCAATATCAATACAATTCAAACTACAAGGAGTGAAAACAAGCACTTTTATCACAGAGAGAATTCTAGTCTGCTACAGTCATGTGTATTAAAACTGTATCATTATGCTGATTACAGCAACATCAAGTCGTGACACTTAATACCCTAGTATTTAATATCGCTATATAATATAGCTGGGTTTTACAGTACAAGCACAAATCACAGCTAACACTGCCATAGACCAAAGATTACAAAGTAGCTTGAATTGAGGTTATGTACCAAAGCTTGTTACACAACATGACAAGATCACCTGAGACAATACTATGAGCTCTGATCTGTATTATACCAATAACTTTAAATATTATTGTCTGTAGAAACAAGAGATAGCTCTCCACCAGTAACTTTAGTCTCAGTGGAATCTCCAGCTAGTGGGCTTGGAGTTAGATAGCCCACCCGTGCACTTTCCCATTATTATTATTTGCATATCAAAGGCTTAACACTAATACTAGGGGAAAGGGGCCCTCAGTTCTTTGGTTCGATTTTAATTGATCCTTTATTTTAAATATTGTATTAAAAGTTATGTTTTAACTTTCCCAACTTCTCTACATACAAGTCTAGGCATAGAGTGCTATATGTGCAGCCTTTTGGGAGGTTCTTTCCTCTCTATTGTTCAGTATATTAAATACTGCACAGCACCACTTTTCTGTAAAAATTATTACTGAAGACACTTTCTATGTATTGTGTCAGCTAACTTTAATATAGAAAAGATTGCCATAGTGGTGCCACTGTATTCGTAGTGTGGTATATTTTTCTAACATTAAATGCATATTCAAACCATAGAGGGGGCATGTAAAATAAAGCTTAGATTTTCTAGACATAATCCATGCCAGCTTAACAAAACAATCTTATCTATTAATATTTATCATTAGGAACCTTAAATCTGGTGTGTCCATGTGCATTCGCCTCACTCCATCCCAATTTTAAATATAGCCAGGTTAGTGTATCCTGTTCGCTAGCATGATTGGGCCGAGTAATTCGAAGGCTCCATGTTTTGTGATTTCGATAATATAAGGATGGTGAAGTTCCTTGCCTGAACAGCAATTATCACAAACAGTTTCTTACAAGTTAGAAAATTTTTAACAAATATTTTAGAACATAAACCATTTCCACCTGCCACAATTACTGTAATTGGTCCAATCCCACATAAAACATATATACCCCATATACAAATGGAATGTGAATCTTAGGACACGCGTATGCGTATTACTATAAAAATGAAAAGCTACAGGTAAATAATACACTCTACTACTCGACATCAAACATTCTCAATTTTAACTCTGTGCCCCCCACCCACAGCCAATACACAATTAAATGAACATGTTGCTTGGATCCAATACAAACTGGGGTGTATGTATCAGAGGCCCAGATACCCAGACAGTGATATATCAAATGAGGATACAATATGCAGTAAGAAAACGACACATTAGAACTTATAATCTAACTGAAACTATATCACACATTAAGTGTATGAACATCAATATTAAATAGGTAAATATAATTTAATCTAAACTCCGCCATTCTCAGCGAATCACCAGCAGTCAGTATACTTGCCGCCTTTCCTTTTAGGCTCTACTTTAATCTTGTGTTTGTCAATATGGCACCATAATAACTTCTGTCTGTTCCTTTTCTAAGTGCATCTGAGAAAAGCAGACCTTAATGAGAGTACCTGTTTGAAGGAAAAGGAAAGTCAGCATAATCACCCTGGATGTAATGAATCATTATCCACTGGACCAGTCTGTTTCCATTTGAGTTGGTTAGTCGTCCTCTCCGGCCAATTTTTCCTCTGCGGTTTTGGAACCAACCAGTCCGTCGGAAGGCTTTGTGATGGTTGTACAGAATCCTTACTTGGGATAGGAATTCCCATCATATTGCAAAACGTATCAATGTCGTTAAGAGACCTACACTCAGAACGGTTTCCGTTCTTTGTGGAAATTACTGACGTAGGGAATCCCCATCTATATGAAATCTTTAGCTGGCGTAAGTGGGAAGTTAGCATTGAAAAGTCTCTCTTTTTTTTTGCAGGGTTCTTGCAGACAAATCTTGAAAAATCTGAATACGGCTTCCTTGATACGTCACAATTTGTTGTTTCCTGGCAAGATTGTATATGTCTTCTCTATGGTGGTTGTTCTGAAATCGAACAATATCATCTCTGGGTGGAGAGTCTGCATCTGGTTTTGGGCGTAAGGCCCTGTGTGCTCTATCCAGAGTGATGGTAGATAACTCCATATCTCCTGTGCCAGCCATCTCCGAAAAAAGACCTTGTAGATATTCTTGTATTTCATTATTCTGTACAGACTCGGGTATCCCTCGAAATCGCAAATTATTGCGTCTAGTGCGATTTTCAAGGTCATCTAGCTTATCCTCCAGATCTACAAAGTGTTGTTGTTGATATGTGACCTTAGAGGACAAGTCAGCCATTTTTTGGGAGAATACATATTCATGTTCTTCTAATGAGTCAACTCTACGACCCAAGTCTGATTTCCTTTTTCAATTTAGCACATTCGCTCTTTATACATGACTTGACCTGATCAATTAAGGCTTCCATGGCTCTATAGGTAATTGGTGGCTCATCTTCTATATCATTGGCCCCAGGGGACGTGCACCTGGAGTTATCAGAGCCGTCTTCTTTATCCTCAGCGACATTGGGGTGCAGGGATGTAGATCCAGATTTATGTTTGTTCTTTTCTGCTTGTTTAAAAAAAGCATTGACCACCTCCTGAGATTTTTGTGGTGTTTTTGTCACTTATCTGGTTTTGCCATCCTTCTTTGTGACATTTTGATGATTTTGTGTGTCTATATACTAGCTGGTGACAGATATACCTTAATCCGATAAACCCCACTCCCCAGGAGAGTTGCTCTCACAGAGCGAACACGGAAAAGGGGAAGAGGATATGACCCACTGACACGAAGTACAGCGGGAAAGGGAGGGGGAGTAGGGCTGAGTATAGTGTCTTAGATGATATTATATGCTCTGTGTAGATATCTCAGGAGCCAGATATTGCAAACTTTACTCCTTCTGTTATAGATATAATAGAGAGTATGTTCAAATAGGAGCTGATTCCCTTAGAGATCCGTATAAAAGAGCTGACAATCAGTGAGAACAGGCGCCCAGCCTGAAAATTGAAAATAAGGCACTATGTAGGGCTGCTGATCTTATATCAAATGAAATTTTGAAGTACCTTTTTGCTGGATTGCTGTATATTAATCCGCCATAATCCTGTTAGTAGAATCTGAAATATAGTTCAGTATTCTTTACCAGTTAAGAAGCTAGCTCAAGGGTAATATTCATACACATCACAGTGTGAGCAACAGTAATAGAGTTCAAATACACAGAATAAAGTTATTAACTGATCCTTGGTAGTGGTGCAGGTCATCAATCATAAAAGCTTTTAGGCAAACAACTATACATCACTGCGTCATAGTCCTCTAAAAAGCAAATCTTTTCAACTTAAGGTATAAGGATAAAGTCTAAGGTGGAAAGTTGTGCATAAATTTCCATGTATATTTAAACATCCAACATGTTGCAAGTTAGTGCATAATGTCGTCTTAGAGCATACAATAGTGTTCTTTTACATTGCTCTATACCAATTACAGGCTAATACCTTCTGGCTCTTACATGCTTATGCCCCTGAACAAAAGGCACATCCATACCCCTGTGAACCTGTATCGAGCATCATGGCAACCCACGTTAACCTTTGGGGTCTTATACACAAACAGCGATAACAGTAGCCGTTTCTCTGTATAGCTTACTGATGATGTTAGATGATTTGTGCGATGCGTCACATACACCCCGGAGCGGAGCCCCGACCCTCCGGAGTGTTGTCAGGCTCTCCGATGTGTGCAGCGATTACTGTAGTAAGCGATTCGTATCTTCGGCTGCTGGTAAACCAAAGTATTTCGCCTAGTAGTGGGTGAGGCAAGGTGCACGGCTGATCATGTACTGCTAGTCACCCTTTTGCTACGCCATTATCCTTAGGCCTCAATATCATGACTTCTAGTTGATCTCCACTCGACTTCACTGATAACAGCCTTAAGTGATAGCGATACGATCCGGTCACTATGCTGCATCCAATTATGACCTCTATTTAACAAGTAGGCTGAATGACGTTGGGTATATGCTGAAAATACCCGGTCTGTTTCAAGAGCTTTAGTGTATTGCGGCCATTTTAGTCGACCGCTCGCTCCGCCTCGGCCTGGTACTTTTTTTATCCCTTCTTCAAGATTTAAAAAATTGTATCCTTTGCCAGCAGTTACTTTGGAGTTTTGGGAAAAGATCTCCAGAGTTGATGGGGCTATTTCTACTCTTGCCAAACATACTACTGTTCCTATTGAAGATAGTACTTAATTTATGGACCCTTTAGATAGGAAACTTGAATCTTATCTAAGGAAAGCTTATTTATATTCTGGCTATCTTCTCAGGCCTGAGGCCTGCCATTTCTTTGGCTGCTGATGCAGCTGCATCAACTTTTTGGTTGGAAAGTTTAGCGCAACAGGAAACGGATCCTGATTTGTCTAGCATTGTTCGCTTGCTTCAACATGCTAATCATTTTATCTGTGATGCCATTTTTGATATCAAAATTGATGTTCGATCCATGTCTTTAGCTATTTTAGCTAGAAGAGCTTTGTGGCATAAATCTTGGAATGCTGATATAGTATCTAAATCTAGATTACTATCTCTTTCTTTCTAAGGTAAAAATGTATTTGGTTCTCAGTTGGATTCAATTATTTCAATTGTCACTGGGGGGAAGGGAGTTTTTTTGCCTCAGGATAAAAGACCTAAGGGTAAATCTAAAGCTTCTTACCGTTTTTGTTCCTTTCGACAAAATAAGGAACAGAAACCCAATCCTTCCCCCAAAGAATCTGGTTCCAATAGGAAACCTTCTTCAAGTTGGAATAAATCCAAGCCGTTTAAAAACCAAAGCCAACCCCCATGTCTGCATGAAGGTGCGGCCCTCATTCCAGCTCAGCTGGTAGGGGGCAGATTAAGATTCTTCCTAAGTATTTGGGCAAATTCTGTCCAAAATCAATGGATTCAGAGTATTGTCTCTCAAGGGTACCGATTAGGATTCAGAGTAAGACCTCCTGTGATAAGATTTTTTTTCTCTCACGCATCCCAGCAAATCCAGTAAAGGCTCAGGCTTTTCTGAAGTGTGTTTCAGACCTGGAGCTTTAAGGGGTAATTATACCAGTTCTGTTTCAGGAACAGGATCCAGGGTTTTATTCAAATCTATTCATTGTCCCAAAGAAAGAAAATTTATTCAGGCCAGTTCTGGATCTGAAAATTTTGAATTGTTTTGTAAGAGTGCCAACTTTCAAAATTGTGACTATAAGGACTATTCTGCCTTTTGTTCAGCAAGGTCATTATATGTCCACAATAGACTTACAGGGTGCATATCTAAATATTCCGATTAATCCAGACCACTATCAGTTTCTGAGATTCTCTTTTCTAGACTAGTATTACCAATTTGTCGCTCTTCCATTTGGCCTAGCGACAGCTCCAAGAATCTTTTCAAAGGTTCTCGGTGCCCTACTCTCTGTAATCAGAGAATGGGGTATTGTGGTGTTTCCTTATTTGGACGATATATTGGTAGTAGCTCACTCTTTACATTCTGCAGAATCTCACACGAATCAACTAGTGTTGTTTCTTCAAAGATATGGTTGGAGGATCAATTTACCAAAACGTTCCTTGATTCCTCAGACTAGAGTCACCTTTTTAGGTTTCCAGATAGCGTCAGTGTCCATGACTGTCTCTGACAGACAAGAGGCGATTAAAATTGGTTTCAACTTGCTGGAACCTTCAGTCTCAATCATTCCCTTCAGTAGCTATGTGCATGGAAGTTTAAGGTGTCATGACTGCAGCATCGGACGCGATCCCCTTTGCTCTTTTCATATGAGACCTCTCCAGCTTTGTATGCTGAATCAATGGTGCAGGGATTATACAAAGATATCCCAATTAATATCCTTAAATCCCAATCTTCGACTATCTCTAACTTGGTGGTTAGATCACCATCATATAGTTCAAGGGGCCTTTTTTGTTCGTCCAACCTGGACTGTGATCACAACAGATGCAAGTCTTTCAGGTTGGGGAGCTGTCTGGGGATCTCTGACAGCACAAGGGGTTTGGAAATCTCAAGAGGTGAGGTTACCAATCAATATTTTAGAACTCTGTGCTATTTTCAGGGCTCTTTAGGTTTGGCCTCTGTTGAAGAGCGAACCATTCATTTGTTTTCAGACAGACGATATCACAACTGTGGCATATGTCAATCATCAGGGTGGGACTCAGTCCCTAAGCTATGAAATAAGTATCTCGGATACTTGCTTGGGTGGAATCCAGTGTTTTCTCAGATTGTTCAGATGTGGGGTCTTCCAGAAATAGATCCCATCTAAACAGGAAACTTCCCAGGTACCTGTCCAGGTCCAGGGATCCTCAGGCGGAGGCGGTGGATGCGTTAGTTCCTTGGTGTTACCAACCTGCTTATATCTTCCCGCCTCTGGTTCTTCTTCCAAGAGTGATTTCCAAGATCATCATGGAACAATCGTTTGTGTTGCTGGTAGCTCCAGCATGGCCTCACAGGTTTTGGTACGCAGATCTTGTTCGGATGGCCAGTTGCCAACCTTGGCCACTTCCAATAAGATTAGACCTTCTGTCTCAAGGTCCATATTTCCATCAGGATCTCAAATCATCAAATTTGAAGGTATGGAAATTGAACGCCTATTGCTTAGTCATAGAGGTTTCTCTAACTCAGTAATTAATACTATATTACAGGCTCGTAAATCTGTTTCTAGGAAGATTTATTATCGAGTTTGGAAGACTTATATTTCATGGTGTTCTTCTCATAAATTCTCCTAGCATTCTTTTAGAATTCCTAGAATTTTACAGTTTCTTCAGGATGGTTTGGATAAAGGTTTGTCTGCGAGTTCCTTGAAGAGACAAATCTCTGCTCTTTCTGTTTTATTTAACAGAAAAATTGCTAAGCTTCCTGATATTCACTGTTTTGTACAGGCTTTGATCCGTATCAAGCCTGTCATTAAATCAATCTCTCCTCCTTGGAGTCTTAATTTGGTTTTGAAGGCTTTACAGGCTCCTCCTTTTGAGCCTATGCATTCTTTGCACATTAAACTACTTTCTTGGAAAGTTTTGTTCCTTTTGGCAATCTCTTCTGCTAGCAGAGTTTCTGAATTGTCTGATCTTTCTTGTGAATCTCCTTTTCTGATTATCCATCAGGATAAGGCAGTTTTGCGGCCTTCATTTAAATTTTTACCTAACGTTGTGAATTCTAACAACATTAATAGAGAAATTGTTGTTCCTTCTTTGTGTCCTAATCCTAAGAACTCTTTGGAGAGATCCTTACATTCTTTGGATGTTGTAAGAGCTTTGAAATATTATGTTGAAGCTACTAAAGATTTCAGGAAGACTTCTAGTCTATTTGTTGTCTCTTCTGGTTCTAGGAACGGTCAGAAGGCTTCTGCCTTTTCCTTGGCATCTTGGTTAAAGCTTTTGATTCATCAGTATTATTTGGAGTCGGGTCAGGCCCCGCCTCAGAGAATTACAGCTCATTCTACTAGATCAGTTTCCATTTCGTGGGCTTTTAAGAATGAAGCTGCAGTTGATCAGATTTGCAAAGCAGCTACTGGGTCTTCTTTGCATACATTTACTAAATTCTACCATTTTGATGTATTTGCTTCCTCGGAAGCAGTTTTTGGTAGAAAAGTTCTTCAGGCAGCTGTTTCAGTTTAAATCCTCTGCTTATGTTTAAGCTTTTTCTTTTAATTTCTGAGAATAAATTTATATTTTGGGTTGTGGATTAATTTTTTCAGCGGAAAATGACTTATTTTTATCCCTCCCTCTCTAGTGACTCTTCTGTGGAGTTCCACATCTTGGGTATTACTATCCCATACATAACTAGCTCATGGACTCTTGCCAATTACATGAAAGAAAACATAATTTATGGAAGAACTTACCTGATAAATTAATTTCTTTCATATTGGCAAGAGTCCATGAGACCCACCCTTTTTATGGTGGTTATTATTTTTGTATAAGGCACAATTATTTCCAAATTCCTTTTTTTTAATGCTTTTTACGCCTTTCTTTATCACCCCACTACTTGGCTATTCATTAAACTGAATTGTGGGTGTGGTGAGGGGTGTATTTATAGGCATTTTGAGGTTTGGGAAACTTTGCCCCTCCTGGTAGGATTGTATATCCCATACGTCACTAGCTCATGGACTCTTGCCAATATGAAAGAAATGAATTTATCAGGTAAGTTCTTACATAAATTATGTTTTTGTTGCACAAGCGTCTGGCGTACGTGCCAGAAGTGCAATCCTTTTCTCAGGCCTGTGTTTAAATCTGTTGCTCCACCTTGGAGTTTAAACCTTGTTCTTAAAGTTTTGCAACAGGCTCCGTTTGAGCCAATGCATTCCTTAGATATTAAGTTGTTATCTTGGAAGGTTTTGTTTCTTACTGCTATCTCTTCTCGGAGAGTTTCGGAACTCTCAGCTTTACAGTGTGATTCGCCTTCTCATATTTCATGCAGATAAGGTAGTTCTTCGTACCAAGTTTGGTTTTCTTCCTAAGGTTGTTTTGGATAGAAATATTAATCAGGAAATTGTTGTTCCTTCTTTCTGTCCTAATCCTCCTCCTCTTAAGGAACGTTTGTTGCACAACAGATGTTGTGCAGGGGCTCTTAAATTCGATTTGCAGGCAACTAAAGACTTTAGTCAGTCTTCTGCATTATTTGTCTGCTTATCTGGGAAACTCAAAGGTCAGAAAGCTACTACCAATTTTCTTTCTTTCTGGTTGACATATGAGACTGCTGGACAGCAGCCCCCTGAGAGAATTATAGCTCATTCCACTAGGGCTCTTTCTTCTTCTTGGGCCTTCAAGAATGAGGCCTCTGTAGAACAGATTTGCAAGGCTGTGACTTGGTCCTCTTTGCACACTTTTTCTAAATTTTAAACTTTTGCCTCAGCTGAGGCTTCTTTTGGGAGAAAGGTGCACCACGCGGTGGTGCCCTCTGTTTAGGTTCCCTGTCTTGTCCATCTCTAATCATCTGTGTCCTCTGGCTTGGGTATTGATTCCAAACAGTAATTGATGATCCCGTGGACTCACCATATCTTAGGAAAGAAAACAAAAGGTATGCTTACCTGATAAATTTCTTTCCGGATATGAGGAGTCCACGGCCCCGCCCGTTATTTTTTTTTTATCTAAACCTCAGGCACCTTTACACATTGTGGTGTTTCCTTTCTCTCCTTTTCCTTTGGTCGAATGACTGGGGATTGTGGGAAGGGAAGTGATACTTAACAGCTTTGCTTTGGTGCTTTCTGCCTCCTCCTTCTGGCCAGGAGTTATATTCCCAACAGTAGTTGATGATCCCGTGGACTCACCATATCTGGAAAGCATAAATTTTGTTTTTTACAACATGTCACAAAGTTCAGAGTCTTTGGTTGAAATTATATAACATCTAATAACTTCTAATATGCATATATATTTAATATACACAGATAGGCAATCCCTTAGTGATGTTGTGAGGAGTATTTTGATACCAAAACACCATATATTTTGCATTATTTGTTTCTGAGGCATAATGACATAGATTATATTTATTTGCAAGGCTGGTTGTCCTGTCAATGACCTCAGGCTAGTTCCTGCATAGAGGCACTGTTACATCATTCATGTGCTGAAAGGTTGGGGCAATAAACTGGCCAATTAGACCATAAAGTTCTCTCTTGTGGATCTTGCAAACTTTTTATGAGGCTCTGGCTTATCTAAGGGAAAACAGCAACACATTTTGTTAGCACACAAGCTAAAGAAAATTAACCCATTAGCATCTAAATTATGAGGTATTTATGACACCTCCCCAAAAAAAGAGACGCAAAGGGGGGTGGCACACAAGCCATTCCAGCTGCATATCAAAGGGAGCTTTCCCTTGATGTGAAAACGCCAGTGCCAGACAAATTGCACATAGCAGTTTTGCCATCATGATGCCCTCCATTTAAAATGGCACACAATTTGCTCTACCCATCTGGTTTAATATATTGAAGGAACCCTCCGTTGCAGTCTGCAGCTTGTTCTGCCTCATCAGTGTTAGTACCAGAACATTCTGCCCCATCTCATACATGCTCTCTGGCAGTAGAATTCTGCAACTGTCCTTGTATGAATATGGCATTGACGGCTCTAAATTTTGCAGTTACCTTCCCCAATAAGGCTTGCATCTTGTCCCTGAAATGTACATTATATCCTGTTACAGGGGTGTCTGTGAGGCCTAGTTTCTTGCCACACCATCTGAACATATTGTTTTATCAGCTTTTGATTAACTACCCAGGGATCTTCCCCTTCCACTGGAGTAGAATCCCTTTACTCCCAAAATTTGTTATGGTTGGTAAGGGGTTACCTAACTGCCCCCCTTTTCTCCACTGTGGGGCCTATCTGCTGGGAACACTGAATGCACTCCTATCAGTGTATGTGCTGAATGGAACTGCGGTGCAAATATACTTCTCTGTATTTCTCCCCCTTGTATCTGCAGTCTGTACCAGTCTCTGTCCCCTTGTCTGTGCAGTCTGCTTATAGGTCACAGCTGAGGTTACTGGGGTCTCTGTCACCCACAATCTTTCACACTCACTCTGGGGGTCCCTCAAAGAGTATCCTGTACCCTCTTCCCCACCCACTCTGGATTCTGGGTCACTGCCGTTTCTGGCTTAGATTGGTCTACACTTTACCTCTGCCCTCTCTCACAGTCAGTCGGCTACTTCACATCCTCACACAGAATTTGGGATCCTTCTGACTCTGGTATAGACAAGCACATATCTTCCTTCTGCCATTTCTACCATTTATCCTGTCTTACTTTCCACAGGGGACTCAACTTGTTCTGGCACACATCATCCAGCTGCCCATTTGTCCAGTCATTTTCTTCCCTTATATTTTCAATCTTTTTATAGACTTCACTGTTTCAAGTGCAGACAGACACACACTACTCATCTGCCTTTCTTCACAGTCAGTTTCTCCCTGTACATTTAAACTCTGTTCTACAGATCTTACTGGTTCAAGCACAGACAGACACACACCGTCCATCTGCCTTACCTCCCCATCAGACAATTCCCTCCCACTTTCAAATCTCTGCACAGATACCCCCAATTAAGGCACATCACTTTTTATATATGCACTCTGTCCTCTGACCTTTTTTACACACAACCCTTTGCACATCAGGGTCCATAGCTAATGTACCTAGGTCACGTGCATCATTGTCAGGCACATACAGAGATAACAATCTACCCAGATCAGCACCCAGTAATATTGTCACATTTCTGAACCCTCTCCCTGCTCTCCAATCAAGGTATACACGTGTCATAGGCACTGCAAGTTGCATTCCCCCAATCCCTTTTATTTCTACAGTCCTGCCAGGAATAATGTCCTTAGAGCCCTGGACACACAAGACTCACTTCTGCAACTGTGCCCCGAGCCCCCAATGTTACCTTATCTCCAACAGTCACAGGTTGTAAGCTCTCATTGTTGCTTTCCTCTGTCTGTGTAATCTCTATGGGAGAATGTTTAACGCGGGCGTGATTACGCGTTTAAAATAAACGCGGTAGTCGTGTTACCGCTACGCATTAGGAGGTTGTTTTTAGACTCGTAATACCTACGTTAAGGAAAGTACGCTAAGGAAATAAGACGCGTAACTAACGCACCCCTCCTAACGCAAAACTCGTAATCTAGGCGAAGGTATCTTCAAAAACAAAACTTTGTCACTAAGTGTCGGTGGATAACGTAAAGACAGTTTTACACAAACAGACTCTGTTACAAAGTATCTAAATTGTTGATATACAACATATAGGAAGCTTCCTGCAATCAATTGTTTTTATATTTGGCCAAATATGTATTTGTCTTATGTATTTTATCTATGAATTGAAAACTATTTATTTATTCTATTTTTACTGAAAAAGTGTTTATAAATCAGCAATTGACTATAAATAATTTTTTATATCCGACCTCTGCATAGGATGTAAGTACATAGCGCATTTAAAAGGCAAACATAGATACAGAATACATTATATGAATCATCCATTTAAAATTCTATAACTTTTTTATCATTTGTCTAATAAAAAAATATTTTGCCCAAATCACTATAGTATTTTTCATTGTTTATCCTAATTCTCTAAGACTTTAAGAATGTATATCCCCACAGGGAACTGATGCAGCCATATGGTCTTAATAAAGAATTAGATCTCACTCTATTTCTATAATATTGTATAGATTGGATATGCACATCTGTATTGATAGATGTTATAATGTATACATTGTTTTTATTGAGAAACCATTTCACAAAAAAAAATCTTTTTTCAAAAATAGTATTTTTGACTGTTGTAATTTGAGATATTGTATTACCTGTTCTAACCACTAGGGGGTGTGGGTATTGTCATTGATTGGTTGCCGCAATGAAGGTTGGGCTATGTAAGGACATACCATATGTTGTTACATGCTATGCATGATTAAGGGCTAGGTGCCTGAAACATCGCTTTTATATGACCCAGATGAACTGGTAATAAAAATCTGATTGATCTGCTATTGGTGCTGCTGTTTGTGGATATACATTGAAGGGTGGACAGCATCCTTGTATCAGCGTGCACTACACAAGAGGTGTTGTGATGTTTGTGTGTGTGACAGAATTAAATTAAAATCATATTAGTTGCATTTCTAGTGCATCTGCATATCCAAATAAAATCAGTGACTTTTATCTTCACAGAAACCCCCAGAAAGCAGTGCCACTGGAGCAGGGTATTCTGGGTATGTATATGCAGATTAGGCTATGAGCGATTCACATTTTGTATATAGAATCTGTTCCCTAAAGCAAGTGCATTGCTGCTCAAAACAGCTTTAAATAATAGCAGGGATAATACAGCAACAAAGAACCAGGGGTCAAGTACAGCGGGAACACTTGGCAATGGAGGAACTAAGTTCCCCCTGGACAGAGAACAGAAATGCTTCAGTAAACACTGCTGCTGCTGGTGGGACGATATGGAGAACAGTCTGGTTCAAGGTGATAATGAGATCCTCTAGTAATGGACGGTAACACTTCCTACAATACACTAAATGCAAGCTGTTAGCGGTCTTTCTGTTTTATCACCCAGCAATGGAAGGAGAGTGGAGGACAGAGGGTGTGAGGAACTGAAGCTAAGCTGGCTTATGTGAGTTAAAAAAAAAGTATGGACACCCTGGATCTTGACATTAGACAACAGGTGTTCATGTGTGTCTAGTTTAGTTATTTTAAATTTGTTTTAAAAAAAGTTCAGTGTTTCACCAAAGAAAAAAGGTGCTCATCAAGCAGGGAAGCGTCATCCTGCTTTCTCTCTGATTGAATTCCATTTAGTTCTCTCAGAGATAGCTGGGATAATGTTTGCAAGGAAAATAGACTTCTGTGAAAAGAAATCGCAAAACAAGGGCGCCTCCTAGTGTAACACTGATGATATATAAGATAGATATATACTGTCAAAACATACTCACAAGTATGGCATCACCCAATTGTGCTTAGTGGGGTGTTCTGTGAACTCTGTGTCCCAGCTCATTAATCCAAAGAGCAGGGGCAATCCTCTTGACCACTCCCAAAGCTATGAGCTGGATAAAAAAAGATAGAGAAAAAAAGATAGAGAAAAAAGGACAAAGAAATGCGGTCCGTCCAGTGTTAAAGTAAAATTCTTTATTAGAACATCTTTAAAAGAGCAGAGCTCATGGAGCAATACAAAGGGTTGTTGTGTGTCAGATAGGCTTATGGGTTTCGGCGGAAGCCGTAATCATAGTCAGGCTATGCTATGCTCCATGGGCTCTGCTCTTTTAAAGATGTTCTAATAAAGGATTTTACTTTTACACTGGATTGACCGCATTCCTTTGTCCTTTTTTCTCTATGGTTACCACGCCAGAGAATCCGTCCGTGTTGAGGGACAGCCGGCTTGCTTCTCATTGGACCCCGGGCTACATGTGATTTCTTTCATGTAATTGGCAAGAGTCCATGAGCTAGTGACGTATGGGATATACATTCCTTCCAGGAGGGGCAAAGTTTCCCAAACCTCAAAATGCCTATAAATACACCCCCCACCACACCCACAATTCAGTTTTACAAACTTTGCCTCCTATGGAAGTGGTGAAGTAAGTTTGTGCTAGATTTCTACGTTGATATGCGCTTCTCAACATGCTGAAGCCCGGTTCCTCTCAGAGTGCAGTGAATGACAGAGGCATGTGAAGGGAGTATTACCTATTGAATGCAATGGTCATCCTAACGGGGATCTATTTCATAGGTTCTCTGTTATCGGTCGTAGAGATTCATCTCCTACCTCCCTTTTCAGATCGACGATATACTCTTTTATACCATTACCTCTACTGATTCTCGTTTCAGTACTGGTTTGGCTATCTACTCTATGTAGATGAGTGTCTTTTGGTAAGTATGTCTTATTTTATTTATGACACTCTCAGCTATGGTTTGGTACTTTATATGTAAAGTTCTAAATATAGGTTTTATACTTATATTTGCCATGATTCAGGTTAATTAGTATATTTCCTTCTTACAGACTGTCAGTTTCATTTTGGGAAAGGCATATGAAAAAATTATTTCTTACCTGAAAATTTTTCAAATTGACTTTCTCTTCTAAATTGCGGGCTGTTAGGCTTGCGGGAGCGCAAAATGCTATAATTTATTGTGTCATTTTTGGAGCGAGACTTTTTGGCGCGAGAATTATGTTTGTTGACGTAATGACGTCATTTCTGGCGTCTTAGTTGGCGCCGAGAGTTTTCACGTAGTTGCGTCATCTATGACGCTCGTGTTGGATGCAGACGTTTTTGGCGCCAAAAAATATTTTGTCAGTTGTGGGCGTCATACTTGGCGTCAGATTTTTGACATTACTTAAGTCATTATTTCTTTTTGCTTCTGGTTTCCAGAGGCTTATTTTGTTTGCATTTTTTCCCATTCCTGAAACTGTCATATAAGGAAATTGATAATTTTGCTTTATATGTTGTTTTTTCTATTACATATTGCAAGATGTCTCAAACTGACCCTGTTTCAGAATCTACTACTGGAATTCTGCTGCCTGATGTCGGTTCTACCAAAGCTAAGTGCATTTGTTGTAAACTTGTGGTAACTGTTCCTCCGGCTGTAGTTTGTGTTAGTTGTCTTGATAAACTTTCAAAAGCAGACAATGTTGCCATTAGTAGTAATCCATTACCTGTTGTTGTTCCTTCAACATCTAATGTTCAGGATATTCCTGTTAATGTGAGAGAATTTGTTTCTAATTCTATTCAGAAGGCCCTGTCTGTTATACCACCTTCTAATAAACGTAAAAGGTCTTTTAAAACTTCTCATAAATTCGATTAATTTTTAAATGACCAACAGCATTCTGATTTATCTATCTCTGATGAGGATCTATCTGGTTCAGAAGATTCTGCCTCAGATATTGACACTGACAAAACTTCATATTTATTTAAAATGGAGTATATTCGTTCTTTATTAAAAGAAGTGTTGATTGCATTAGATATGGAGGAGACTAGTCCTCTTGATATTAAAACCAGTAAACGTTTAAATTTGGTTTTATAAACCTTATGTAGTTATTCCAGAGGTTTTTCCAGTTCCTGATGCTATTTCAGATGTAATTTCTAGGGAATGGAATAGTCTTGGTACTTCATTTACTACTCCTTCAAGGTTTAAGAAACTGTACCCTTTGACGACTGATAGATTGGAGTTTTGGGAAAAGATCCCCAAAGTTGATGGGGCTATCTCTACTCTTGCAAAGCGTACTACTATTCCTACGGCAGATAGTACTTCTTTTAAAGATCCTTTAGATAGGAAGCTTAAATCTTATCTAAGGAAGGCTTATTTATGTTCAGGTCATGTTCTTAGGCCTGCTATTTCTTTGTCTGATGTTGCTGCGGCTTCAACTTTTTGGTTGGAAATTTTAGTGCAACAAGTACCAGATCCTAATGTGTATAGCATTGTTAAGCTAATTCAACATGCTAATAATTTCATTTGTGATGCCATTTTTGATATCATTAGAATTGATGTCAGGTATATGTCTTTAGCTATTTTAGCTAGAAGAGCTTTATGGCTTAAATCTTGGAATGCGGATATGACTTCTAAGTCAACGTTGCTATCTCTTTCTTTCCAAGGTAATAAATTATTTGGATCTCAGTTGGATTCTATTATTTCAACTGTCACTGGGGGGAAGGGAGCCTTTTTGCCTCAGGATAAAAAATCTAAGGGTAAATTTATTGCTGCTAACCGTTTTCGTTCCTTTCGTCAGAATAAGGAACAGAAACCTGACCCTTCCCCTAAAGGAACGGTTTCCAATTGGAAGCCATCTCCAGTCTGGAATAAATCCAAGCCTTTTAGAAAATCAAAATCGGCCCCCAAGTCCGCATGAAGGTGCGGCCCTCATTCCAGCGCAGCTGGTAGGGGGCAGACTAAGATTTTTCAAAGATGTGTGGATCAATTCAATCCAAAATCATTGGATCCAGAACATTGTTTCTCAAGGGTACAGAACAGGTTTCAAGGTAAGACCGCCTGTGAGAAGTTTCTTTCTCTCACGCATTCCGGTGAACCCAGTAAAGGCTCAGGCTTTCCTGAAGTGTGTTTCAGACCTGGAGTTATCCGGGGTAATTGTGCTAGTTCCCTTTCCGGAACGGGGTCTGGGGTTTTATTCAAATCTGTTCATTGTTCCAAAGAAAGAGAATTCTTTCAGACCAGTTCTGGATCTAAAAATGTTGAATAGTTATGTAAGAATACCAACATTCAAAATGGTGACTATAAGGACTATTCTGCCTTTTGTTCAGCAAGGGCATTATATGTCCACAATAGACTTACAGGATGCATATCTTCATATTCCGATTCATCCAGATCACTATCAGTTCCTGAGATTCTCTTTTCTAGACAAGCATTACCAATTTGTTGCTCTTCCTTTTGGCCTAGCAACAGCTCCATGGATATTTTCAAAGGTTCTCGGTGCCCTACTCTCTGTAATCAGAGAGTGGGGTATTGCAGTGTTTCCTTATTTGGAAGATATCTTGGTACTTTAGTCTTTACATTCTGCAGAATCTCACACGAATCAACTAGTGTTGTTTCTTCAAAGATATGGTTGGAGGATCAATTTACCAAAAAGTTCCTTGATTCCTCAGACAAGGGTAACCTTTTTAGGATTCCAGATAAATTCAGTATCCATGACTTTGTCTCTAACAGACAAAAGACATCTGAAATTGGTTTAGCTTGTCGGAACCTTCAGTCTCAGTCATTCCCTTCGGTAGCTATGTGCATGGAGGTTTTAGGTCTAATAACTGCAGCATCGGACGCGATCCCCTTTGCTCGTTTTCACATGAGACCTCTTCAGATTTGTATGCTGAGCCAATGGTGCAGAGATTATACAAAGGTATCACAATTAATATCCTTAAAACCCAATATTCGACTATCTCTGACTTGGTGGTTAGCTCACCATTGTTTAGTTCAGGGGGCCTCTTTTGTTTGTCCAACCTGGACTGTGATTACAACAGATGCAAGTCTTTCAGGTTGGGGAGCTGTCTGGGGATCTCTGACAGTGCAGGGGGTTTGGATATCTCAAGAGGCGAGATTACCAATCAATATTTTGGAACTCCGTGCGATTCTCAGAGCTCTTCAGTTTTGGCCTCTTCTGAAGAGAGAACCGTTTATTTGTTTTCAGACAGACAATGTCACAACCATGGCATCAAGGTGGGACTCACAGTCCTCAAGCTATGAAAGAAGTATCTCAGATACTTGCATGGGTGGAATCCAGCTCCTGTCTAATCTCTGCGGTCCATATCCCAGGTATAGACAATTGGGAAGCGGATTATCTCAGTCGCCAGACTTTACATCCAGGAGAATGGTTTCTTCACCCAGATGTGTTTCTTCAGATTTTTTAGATGTGGGGGCTTCCAGAAATAGATCTTATGGCTTCTCATCTAAACAGGAAACTTCCCAGGTATCTGTCCAGGTCCAGGGATCCTCAGGCGGAAGCAGTGGATGCGTTGTCACTTCCTTGGAATTATCAACCTGCTTATGTCTTTCTGCCTCTAGTTCTTCTTCCAAGAGTGATTTCCAAAATCGAAATGGAGCGTTCATTTGTACTGCTGGTGGCTCCAGCATGGCCACACAGGTTTTGGTATGCGGATTTTGTCCGGATGTCCAGTTGCCAACCTTTGCCACTTCCGTTAAGGCCACACCTTCTATCTCATGGTCAATTTTTCCATCAGGATCTCAAATCATTAAATTTGAAGGTATGGAGATTGAACGCTTAGTGCTTAGTCATAGAGGTTTCTCTGACTCAGTGATTAATACTATGTTGCAGGCTCGCAAATCTGTGTCTAGAAAGATTTATTACCGAGTTTGGAAGACTTAAATTTCATGGTGTTCTTCTTATAAATTCTCTTGGCATTCTTTTAGAATTCCTAGAATTTTACACTTTCTTCAGGATGGTTTGGATAAGGGTTTGTCTGCAAGTTCCTTGAAAGGACAAATCTCTGCTCTTTCTGTTCTGTTTCACAGAAAAATTGCTAATCTTCCTGATATTCATTGTTTTGTACAGGCTTTAGTTCGTATCAAGCCTGTCATTAAGCCAATTTCTCCTCCTTGGAGTCTTAACTTGGTTTTGAGGGCTTTACAGGCTCCTCCGTTTGAGCCTATGGCCTCTAGTTATGAAGGTCTGTCAGACCTGATCCGACAGTGTGGATCAGGTCCGACAGACCTCGCTGAATACGGCGAGCAATACGCTCGCCGTATTCAGCATTGCACCAGCAGCTCACAAGAGCTGCTGGTGAAACGCCGTCCCCTGCAGACTCACGGCCAATTGGCGGCCAGCAGGGGGGTGTCAATCAACCCGATCGTACTCGATCGGGTTGATTTCCGGCGATGTCTGTCCGCCTGCTCAGAGCAGGCGGACAGGTTATGGAGCAGCGGTCTTTGTGACCGCTGCTTCATAACTGCTGTTTCTGGCATTAAATTACTTTCTTGGAAAGTTTTGTTCCTTTTGGCCATCTCTTCTGCTAGAAGAGTTTCTGAATTATCTGCTCTTTCTTGTGAGTCTCCTTTTCTGATTTTTCATCAGGATAAGGCAGTTTTGCGGACTTCATTTAAATTTTTACCTAAAGTTGTGAATTCCAACAACATTAGTAGAGAAATTGTTGTCCTTTCGTTGTGTCCTAATCCTAAGAATTCTTTGGAAAGATTTTTACATTCTTTGGATGTGGTGAGAGCTTTGAAATATTATGTTGAAGCTACTAAAGATTTAAGAAAGACTTCTAGTCTATTTGTTATCTTTTCTGGTTCTAGGAAAGGTCAGAAGGCTTCTGCCATTTCTTTGGCGTCTTGGTTAAAGCTTTTGATTCATCATGCTTATTTGGAGTCGGGTAAATCCCTGCCTCAGAGGATTACGGCTCATTCTACTAGGTCAGTTTCTACTTCCTGGGCTTTTAAGAATGAAGCTTCTGTTGATCAGATTTGCAAAGCAGCAGCTTGGTCTTCTTTGCATACTTTTACTAAATTCTACCATTTTGATGTTTTCTCTTGTTCAGAAGCAGATTTTGGTAGAAAAGTACTTCAGGCAGCTGTTTCTGTTTGATTCGTCTGCTTATAATTTCAGTTTTTTTCATTATAAAGATTAAAACTTTTGATTTGGGTTGTGGATTCTTTTTTCAGTGGAATTGGCTGTCTTTATTTTTATCCCTCCCTCTCTTGTGACTCTTGCGTGGAGTTCCACATCTTGGGTATTTGCTATCCCATATGTCACTAGCTCATGGACTCTTGCCAATTACATGAAAGAAAACATAATTTATGTAAGAATTTACCTGATAAATTCATTTCTTTCATATTGGCAAGAGTCCATGAGGCCCACCCTTTTTGTGGTGGTTATGATTTTTTTTGTATAAAGCAAAATTATTCCAATTCCTTGTTGATGTTTTCGCTCCTTCTTATCACCCCACTTCTTGGCTATTCGTTAAACTGAATTGTGGGTGTGGTGGGGGGTGTATTTATAGGCATTTTGAGGTTTGGCAAACTGCTCCCCCTGGTAGGAATGTATATCCCATACGTCACTAGCTTATGGACTCTTGCCAATATGAAAGAAATTAATTTAACAGGTAAATTATTACATAAATTATGTTTTCCCCGTCACATTGGGTAGTGATGTATCTGGAAATGTTGGATGTGGGCGCATTGAGGCTTTGGCAGGGATGGTAGACAATGCGCTCTAAACGGATCGATAGAGCCTTCGAGGTAGCGGTTTCCTGCAGTGGGCTCGGCAGGGCCGAGTTTGTCACCCTAACATGCTCTATTTGTGCCTGAATGTCCTGTACCGGTGAGAGGAAGGTGAGTCTTTTGAAATCTATTGCTTGGGGATCCTTTCTTGACAATAAAGTTTCATAAAGCCAGTCGTTATTTGCACCGCATTTGTGGGCATTTAATTGAATCCATTGTATAGAGATACAGCATTTCCGTTTGTGCGTTTAATATTTATACTGGATAATAAACGCTCAGACTTCTAAAAATCTTAAAAGTTAAGATTTTATTGTACAAATTTGTTTTAAAAACCAAAAAGGGCACAACATGTACCCTATAAGTGTTAAAAAAAAAAAACAGTAGCGCAAAGAGTTTCTCAGCTCTCCTGGCTGTTTCCTCAGGCTTCTGTTAAAATTCTGGAAGTACTGGCTTTTAAATGATAGACTGTCCAATCACAGAACATTTAGAAACTCCACCTATTCATACAGGGGTGTTACCTTAATTACCTCTTTCCTTAAAGGGACAGTCAAGTCCAAAAAAAAACTTTCATGATTTAAATAGGGCATGGAATTTTAAACAACTTCCCAATTTACTTTTATCACCAATTTTGCTTCGTTCTCTAGGTATTCTTAGTTGAAAGCTAAACCTAGGAGGTTCATATGCTAATTTTTTAGACTTTGAAGACTGACTCTAATATGAAAGTATTTTGACCACTAGAGGGCATTAGTTCATGTGTTTCATATAGATAACATTGAGCTCATGCACGTGAAGTGACCTAGGAGTGAGCACTGATTGGCTACTATGCAAGTCTGTCAAAAGAACTGAAATAAGGGGGTAGTCAGCAGAATCTTAGAAACAAGGTAATTACAGAGGTAAAACGTGTATTATTATAACAGTGTTGGTTATGCAAAACTGGGGAATGGGTAATAAAGGGATTATCTATCTTTCTTTCATGTAATTGGCAAGAGTCCATGAGCTAGTGACATATGGAATATACAATCCTACCACGAGGGGCAAAGTTTCCCAAACATCAAAATGCCTATAAATACATCCCTCACCACACCCACAATTCAGTTTTACAAACTTTGCCTCCTATGGAGGTGGTGAAGTAAGTTTGTGCTAAGATTTCTACGTTGATATGCGCTTCTCAGCATTGTTGAAGCCCGATTCCTCTCAGAGTACAGCGAATGTCAGAGGGACGTGAAGGGAGTATCACTTATTTGAATACGATGATTTCCCTAACGGGGGTCTATTTCATAGGTTCTCTGTTATCGGTCGTAGAGATTCATCTCCTACCTCCCTTTTCAGATCGACGATATACTCTCAATTTACCATTACCTCTACTAATAACTGTTTTAGTACTGGTTTGGCTATCTGCTATATTTGAATATTCAATATATTTATTTTCACTAATATATTCACATTGAATTTAGTTGTCACAAATATTATTATTCTAATTTTTTACTTTTTATTTTTCATTTTTTATAGGATCACTTGGCACTTTATTTATGAAGTTGATTGAATTTGTGCAATATATACAAAGTAAAATATTTTGTAACAGATTTGTATCTTTGTAATTGCAAGAAATGTATTTTGACATGCAATATTCAAGTCCACCACTAGAGGGCGATATATGTGCAATTTTTTCACAATTGTTTGGCGCCAATATGGCTATTTAAATGGTGTTTTATTTAATTTATGTCAGGCTTGAGAAAGGGCTTATTGTTAGCCCGAAACGTTGCTGTATTTGACCTGTGTTTAACAAATAAAAGTCACTTTGCTCACTGCTGGAGGCTGCCTTCTTCTACTTGAATTGTTTGGGCTTGGTCAGCCCTCTCCGTGCACTAGTGAGTAGTGGGTGCTGTATCCATCTTTATTCATTTGAAGTATATACCTGACCATTGGATTACCTGCACCACTATGGCTTTTGAAAATACAAACACTATGAAGGGTCCTAACACTTTTGGGTACTCAGCAGAAGATGCACAGGTGATATTCTCCTCAGTTATGGGATCTAGTGACTTTCTGAATGTTGCCCCTAAAGAGAGATCCAGCAAACGTTTGGAGAAGGACAGCGTGAAGCATATGGTCCTACAATTACATGCTGTTACTTTGTCTGAGTATTTCAAAGTCAAGCGGATACCTAGAGGTTTGCGTATGTCTACACGTCCAACCCTGTTTGCAGACAAGCCTGAATACTGTGAAAGATTCGAGAGCATCTTAAACAAATGCTCGTTTGACATAATCACCTGGACTGTCGAGTATGCACAGAAGGAAATAACAAGATACAAAGGGGAAGTAGAGAAGGCAAAACAAGAATTACAACAGAGCATACCCCTTGAAGAATATAAAGCATTACTGGACAAGATTACGAAGTCTGTAAATGAATACAAAAAAATCTTGGAGGAGGGTAAACGTACCAAATTCATGCGTGATGAGCAGGACTATGCTCAAGGAAACATCTACCGGTGGTCTCAGAGAGCAGATGGAGGCGGACCCCCCAAGCCGAGATTCCAGCGTCAGAGACGTGAGAAACGTAGAGCACCAGGTGATACCCAGAGCGAGTCGGAATCGTCAGCTTGTTTTTTCACAGAGGATTCGGACGCAGACACCGGAGGGGTGGCAGGAAACACCGGAAGTGTGCAGCCGCCCAATCCTGGAGCAAAGAAAGCCAAGCAAACCCGGTGGAACCGCCGGGGCAGAGGCCGGAGTCACAACTGAGTATGATACGGAGCACTGTGAGTGCCGGATTGCTATCGCACAATTCAGTTGATGTTCCTCCCCTTGACATAAGCAGACTCTTGGTAAATGACTTTTATATTTCTAATAATGCAATGGACTTTGATTTTGACAAAGATTTAAATGTTGATAATTTAACAATTAAGAGTAAATATGTAAGTGATATTAGTAATGATAGTCGGGCTGATGCTTACGCTAACAAGGTTAATATTGTTCATAACATCTCAGGGGTTAACCTAACTAATGAAGAAGTCACTCTCCTTAACAAAGGGCTATCATATTGCCCTATTAGATATGTGTTGTACTCACAGCGCTTAAAGGACCTATAGCTCCTATCTAAGGTGGGCCCCCACTACCCACTGAGGAAATACTATTAAGAAAGGTTTTAGAGAGGAGCGCCAGTTAAGTCAAGGTCTGGTGTGTGTGTGTGTGTGTGAATAGTGTATTCACACTAGAGCGATAAAAACCCTTATGGTAGGGGTTTATTTCTTAATGTAGGATGTAGATGCTTATGTGACAGTAAGACAACTAGGGAAAGGTTGTGAGATATATAATATAATACAATTTATTATAATACAATTTAATACAATTTATTACAGACACAATATATATCTTATAGACATGGATCCATGGTACATAAAAGTGTATTTAAAACAGTTTAAAATAATTATAAAATGTAGAATGTATAGGGTTAAAAATCAGGGGGATTGGACCCTCCAAAGGCAGAGTGTCCCCAAGGTTGTGTGTAAGAAAGGTGGACTTCGTTAAAATGTACTACCCTCTACTCCCTATGGTGATATGGAGGCTGGTAAAACAATTTACATAAATTAAACAGTTAAAACAGATTGGTGGAGTGGTGTCCACAAAATTGGAAAATACAATTTAAACAAAAAGAATACGGCTCAACAAAATATCCTATGTGGACAGAATCTTATACGGATAAATGTGGGACTTAACACTAAATCATATATAAACAAAAACCATATGTGAAACGATGTGCAGTGAAACAAAATAAAAATTAAAATTAAAAATTAAAAATGATCAAAAAATGTGATCAAAAATAGACTAGTGTGTACACATCTAGTAAAAAAATGTGGTATCAGAAAAAATGTGATATCAAAAATCATAAAAGTGATGTGATCTCAAAATTAGAAAAAGAAAATCACATACCATAAAAATGTGTAGTCAGAAATGTGAATCGATGCACACTTAATCAACAATAATAACTAAATTAGGGGCAGTGAACAAATAGTTGAACTTAGATGATAAACAAATGTTGGGGATACATTCAAAAAGTTATACACAATGGTTATACAAAATAGTGATAACGTTGTTATAATCCTGAAATCTATATATCCTGAAAAGAGTCCATATAAAATGTCTCTTGTCCTCCAATGGGTCCTAATAATCCAATTTGAAGACAGTTCAAATGCCTCAATTCCAAGGCAATAAAAACAATAAAAATGACAATAAAAAGGGGCAATAGAAAAGCTGGGAAATCCTCAAAACCTAGGAATAAAGAAACATAACATAGTATAATACTGTTAAAAGTATAAGTAAATCAAGAAATATAGCTCACCATATAATTGTCAACGCGTTTCGGCCCACAGCTTGGGCCTTTCTCAAGACTAGTATATGGTATGGGATAGGTGAGCAGGGTCTTTTATATCTATGTATGGCCAATTAGATTTCACTTAGAATTGCGCCAAAAATTACTGCAATGACACCGGAAGTGGTTACACCGGAAGTGTCTAAATGCTGGCGGATCTGTGTCTATGTTTATTAGCAAATGTCTTTCGTATCAATGAGTGTTTTGTTATGGCCAAAATTGTCAGCAAGATATCTTTTTATGATCTTACCCAAACGTCTCTAGTGACTTTTATCATCCCAGTGAGTCTGTTTAGGACATACCGGAAATTCCGCTAAACTGGATGTTTATTGGTCCTCTGTCCCAAACCGGAAGTCAAATGGCTTGAAACCGGAAGTTTTGGTTTCTCTACTTCCGGTTCCGGAATTTTACATCAGACCGGAAGTTGGGATGTGTAAAACCGGAAGTCTATGTTTTGCTATGTCCTCACTCAGGGATTTGAATATTTTCGATTGGGCAACTAAATTGCGACTAGATGTATATTATAAAATGTCTAATAAAATGGTAACTAAATTGCGATAAAATGTATATTTAAAAATGCTTAGTGTCCATCATAAAATGGTTATTTCTATGATATGTAAGTTAATGTTAGAGTGAATAAATAGCTCACATACTTGGGTAGTATGTGTAAGTAATCCTTAAAAATTGTGTTCAGTTAAATATCAGTGGTTGTTGGGGGCTCTTTCTTATGTTCTATTATCACAGTTATAACTCTTTCTTGGGATATGGGGAAATGAAATGGACATGTCAGATATGGAAAATCTGAAGACCAGATAGTCTAAGGGGAGTGTCGAATACAAGATACTGGATGACTGAAATAGTCAATATTCGAAACTTCTATAATCCTTTTGCAGAAGTGTGTGAGAGGGAGTTCTATCGTTCAGACTGTACATTCCTAGATTGTTCAAAAGAGGCTGAATCATATCTTTGTATGATGTGTTTCTTATAGTGAGTTATATGCGGTAATGATTGTTACGCATATACTGGAGTCCATAGGCTATCTTTAGGTTGATGGCACTGTTTCTTGGGTTACATTTGCCCTCAGTTGCACCCACATTTTGCACTTAACTTGATGTCCAGGTAGAGTGTCCTGACCATCAGAGTGTCTTCTCCTAGTGGCCTTAAAATTGGAAGAATTGTAAATAGCAGTTATTTCAGGTTCAATAGGTGCGAAAGATCCTCATTGTTGTTTAAACCTCTTGGGAACAGGCAGTCTAACTCGAAGATCCATCTTGACTCTGATATCAGGAGTTGCTTCTCATAGTCTCCTCCTCTCCAGTTGGGTTTCACTTTTTGGATCCCATAGAAGCTGAGATCTTTCATGTTGCCTTTATGTTGAAGCACAAAGTGCCTATATAGTGCCGTTTCTGTGCTGCCATGTTCAATTTGTAATAGATGTTCCCGAATCCTGTCTTTAAGGCATCTCGAAGTCTGGCCAACATACTGGAGACCGAAGCTGCACTGCACTATGTAGATAACTCCCTTGTTGCTGCATCTGATCAGATCTCTGATAGTGTGTTTCTTGGTTGAATAATGGGAGAGGAAGTGTTTTATCTTCAGGCCTCTCTTGCAAGCCTTGCAACTGGGGCATGGAAAAAAACCCTGTATATGTTTGCCTGATACATCTCTTTCTTCTGTTGTTCCTAGACGAGGAATACTTGGGGCCAATATGGTCTTTAAGTTGTTGGATTTCTTATAGATGAATCTGGGTTTATCCATGAGAGTTTCTCCTATTATGTCATCATTTTTGAGTATGTGCCAATGGTTCTTTATAATTTTTTCTATAGTTCGCCTGTTCTCACTATACTGAGTGATGAAAGCGACATCTATTGCATTAGAGTTATTTTCAATCTTATTCTCCTTGATCTTGTATTGGAGTAGTTCTTGGCGATCTCGTCTCCTCACTTCTTCTATGTCCTTATTTAGTTTTTCTTCTCCATATCCTCTTTCCAAGAATCTTAACTTTAGTTCTTCTGCTTGTGTTTCCCATAGGTTTGGGTCAGAACAGTTCTTTTTTAGTCTCAGTAGCTGTCCTTTTGGTATGTTCTCCTTCCATCTTGCGTGGTGGCAGCTTTCACTGTGGATGTAATTATTACAATCCACAGGTTTAAAGTATGTGGAGGTATTAAGTTTCCCATCTTCTACTGTTATTTTCAAATCCAGAAAGGTAATCTCAGTGCTGCTGATCTCATGAGTGAATCTCAGGTTGCAGATGTTATCATTCATAACACTGATGGTATGTTCCAGATCTTCCCTGGGGCCCTTCCATATCATAAGTATATCGTCTATGTACCTATGATAGGATACCAGGTCCGCGCCGGCTGGGCAGGACTCCCAAAAGATGTTCTCCCATCTGCCCATATATAGATTCGCGTAGCTCGGCGCGAACCTGGTCCCCATAGCTGTACCGCACAGCTGTCTGTAAAACTTTCCATCGTGATTGAAATAGTTGTGTGTCAGTATATAGCTTATTCCCTCCAAGATGAATTTCTTCTGAGGTTCTGGTACTGTGTCGTCTTTCCTTAGAAAGTATTCTACTGCCTCCCGACCTCCTTCGTGCGGTATACTAGTGTACAGGGAGGTAACATCACAGGTTACTAGTAGATAATCTTCCATCCATTCTATGTTCTCCAAGATGTTTAATACTTGTGTGGAATCTCTTATATAAGATGGTAATTGTGACACATATTTCTGTAGATTCCTGTCTAGATACTCGGACAGATTGCTGGATAAGGACCCAATCCCTGATATTATTGGTCTTCCCGGGGGGTTGATGAGTGTCTTATGTATTTTAGGGAGGTAATAGAAGACGGGGGTTATAGGGTGCTTTATGTTAATGTACCTATATTCCTTGGTGTTAAGAATTCCGTTGTCATGTGCATCCCCTAATATGCCTTCTAGTTCATCTTTGTATCCTCCTACAGGGTTACTTCTCAAGACCTCATACGTCTCCTTATCCGATAGAATCCTTCTGCATTCATTGCTGTAGTCCTCTTTATTCAGGACCACGATTCCGCCACCTTTGTCTGCGGGTTTGATCACCAAGTTCTTGTTCTTCTCTAATGACCTTATCGTTTGCATTTGACTCTTCGTAAGGTTATGTCCACGTTTGTTCAATTGGTTTTGGCTGATGTTCTTTAGATCACTGCATACTACGGTATCAAAGGCTTCTATAGCGCTGCCCTTGCTCTGAATAGGGTAAAAAGATGACCTGGGTCTAAGGTCAGAGTGTTGGTATGGGTCTGGGACAGGCTGAGTACTGGATCCCATGTTCAGTGGTCTACTGTTGTATTCAATGGGAGATTTCATGAAATGTCATTTTAATGTCAGTTTCCTTACGAACTGTTTCACATTGACAAATGTGTCAAACTTGTTGAGACTTTTGGAGGGGGCGAAGGAGAGTCCATAACTTAAAACCGAATTTTCTTTATCTGTTAGAGCAATAGTACTGAGATTGAAGCAATAGTACTGAGATTGAAGATTCCTTTAGTAATATCCTTCTTCTCCAGGCTTATATGCTCCGGAACACCATATACACCAAACAGATTTAATCATCAACAATATCAGCACAATCCTAATCAGTACTCCAACCACTACAATAATAAGAGAGAATACCAAGGTTACAGGAACACACCCAATGGTAATCAACCGAGATCTATGGCGCGGACCTGGTATCCTATCATAGGTACATAGACGATATACTTATGATATGGAAGGGCCCCAGGGAAGATCTGGAACATACCATCAGTGTTATGAATGATAACATCTGCAACCTGAGATTCACTCATGAGATCAGCAGCACTGAGATTACCTTTCTGGATTTGAAAATAACAGTAGAAGATGGGAAACTTAATACCTCCACATACTTTAAACCTGTGGATTGTAATAATTACATCAACAGAAGAAAGAGATGTATCAGGTAAACATATACAGGGTTTTTTTCCATGCCCCAGTTGCAAGGCTTGCAAGAGAGGCCTGAAGATAAAACACTTCCTCTCCCATTATTCAACCAAGAAACACACTATCAGAGATCTGATCAGATGCAGCAACAAGGGAGTTATCTACATAGTGCAGTGCAGCTTCGGTCTCCAGTATGTTGGCCAGACTTCGAGATGCCTTAAAGACAGGATTCGGGAACATATATTACAAATTGAACATGGCAGCACAGAAACGGCACTATATAGGCACTTTGCGCTTCAACATAAAGGCAACATGAAAGATCTCAGCTTCTATGGGATCCAAAAAGTGAAACCCAACTGGAGAGGAGGAGACTATGAGAAGCAACTCCTGATATCAGAGTCAAGATGGATCTTCGAGTTAGACTGCCTGTTCCCAAGAGGTTTAAACAACAAGGAGGATCTTTCGCACCTATTGAACCTGAAATAACTGCTATTTACAATTCTTCCAATTTTAAGGCCACTAGGAGAAGACACTCTGATGGTCAGGACACTCTACCTGGACAACAAGTTAAGTGCAAAATGTGGGTGCAACTGAGGGCAAATGTAACCCAAGAAACAGTGCCATCAACCTAAAGATAGCCTATGGACTCCAGTATATGCGTAACACTCATTACCGCATATAACTCACTATAAGAAACACATCATACAAAGATATGATTCAGCCTCTTTTGAACAATCTAGGAATGTACAGTCTGAACGATAGAACTCCCTCTCACACACTTCTGCAAAAGGATTATAGAAGTTTCGAATATTGACTATTTCAGTCATCCAGTATCTTGTATTCGACACTCCCCTTAGACTATCTGGTCTTCAGATTTTCCATATCTGACATGTCCATTTCATTTCCCCATATCCCAAGAAAGAGTTATAACTGTGATAATAGAACATAAGAAAGAGCCCCCAACAACCACTGATATTTAACTGAACACAATTTTTAAGGATTACTTACACATACTACCCAAGTATGTGAGCTATTTATTCACTCTAACATTAACTTACATATCATAGAAATAACCATTTTATGATGGACACTAAGCATTTTTAAATATACATTTTATCGCAATTTAGTTACCATTTTATTAGACATTTTATAATATACATCTAGTCGCAATTTAGTTGCCCAATCGAAAATATTCAAATCCCTGAGTGAGGACATAGCAAAACATAGACTTCCGGTTTTACACATCCCAACTTCCGGTCTGATGTAAAATTCCGGAACCGGAAGTAGAGAAACCAAAACTTCCGGTTTCAAGCCATTTGACTTCCGGTTTGGGACAGAGGACCAATAAACATCCAGTTTAGCGGAATTTCCGGTATGTCCTAAACAGACTCACTGGGATGATAAAAGTCACTAGAGACGTTTGGGTAAGATCATAAAAAGATATCTTGCTGACAATTTTGGCCATAACAAAACACTCATTGATACGAAAGACATTTGCTAATAAACATAGACACAGATCCGCCAGCATTTAGACACTTCCGGTGTAACCACTTCCGGTGTCATTGCAGTAATTTTTGGCGCAATTCTAAGTGAAATCTAATTGGCCATACATAGATATAAAAGACCCTGCTCACCTATCCCATACCATATACTAGTCTTGAGAAAGGCCCAAGCTGTGGGCCGAAACGCGTTGACAATTATATGGTGAGCTATATTTCTTGATTTACTTATACTTTTAACAGTATTATACTATGTTATGTTTCTTTATTCCTAGGTTTTGAGGATTTCCCAGCTTTTCTATTGCCCCTTTTTATTGTCATTTTTATTGTTTTTATTGCCTTGGAATTGAGGCATTTGAACTGTCTTCAAATTGGATTATTAGGACCCATTGGAGGACAAGAGACATTTTATATGGACTCTTTTCAGGATATATAGATTTCAGGATTATAACAACGTTATCACTATTTTGTATAACCATTGTGTATAACTTTTTGAATGTATCCCCAACATTTGTTTATCATCTAAGTTCAACTATTTGTTCACTGCCCCTAATTTAGTTATTATTGTTGATTAAGTGTGCATCGATTCACATTTCTGACTACACATTTTTATGGTATGTGATTTTCTTTTTCTAATTTTGAGATCACATCACTTTTATGATTTTTGATATCACATTTTTTTTGATACCACATTTTTTTACTAGATGTGTACACACTAGTCTATTTTTGATCATCATTTTTAATTTTTAATTTTAATTTTTATTTTTTTCACTGCACATCGTTTCACATATGGTTTTTGTTTATATATGATTTAGTGTTAAGTCCCACATTTATCCGTATAAGATTCTGTCCACATAGGATATTTTGTTGAGCCGTATTCTTTTTGTTTAAATTGTATTTTCCAATTTTGTGGACACCACTCCACCAATCTGTTTTAACTGTTTAATTTATGTAAATTGTTTTACCAGCCTCCATATCACCATAGGGAGTAGAGGGTAGTACATACCTTTCTTACACACAACCTTGGGGACACTCTGCCTTTGGAGGGTCCAATCCCCCTGATTTTTAACCCTATACATTCTACATTTTATAATTTATAATTATTTTAAACTGTTTTAAATACACTTTTATGTACCATGGATCCATGTCTATAAGATATATATTGTGTCTGTAATAAATTGTATTAAATTGTATTATAATAAATTGTATTATATTATATATCTCACAACCTTTCCCTAGTTGTCTTACTATCACATAAGCATCTACATCCTACATTAAGAAATAAACCCCTACCATAAGGGTTTTTATCGCTCTAGTGTGAATACACTATTCACACACACACACACCAGACCTTGACTTAACTGGCGCTCCTCTCTAAAACCTTTCTTAATAGTATTGCCCTATTAAGAAAGGGAATTTATTCCAATTGAAACATGAATTACATGCTTTTTTTCACAGGATTAAACTGAAATTGTTTTTTGACAAAAAAGGTAAAACTGATAATGTGGTAACCCCTTTTAAGAGCAATGAGATGCTTACTTGCCAGACAGTGGGTCTTAAGAAAAATAGCAATTTCAATCCGGTCATAACTGATAATGGAGCCAATACATTCTTTGAGCTAGTACTCAGGGATGTTGAACAATTATTCCAGACACCTGATATTATGTTCCAAAAACGATTGATGGAATATAAAAATGACTCAACATCCTTGAAGTGCTTGAAACGGAGAAAGGAATTGGCTATTAAGGCAGCTGACAAGGGTGGTGCCCTAGTAGTGATGAGCCAGGTGGCATATATATCTGAAATTGAGCAACAACTTAGTGATACCTCTGTATACGTCAGGATTGGTTATGACCCCACACATAAGATTCAAAAAGAGATTACCAGTATTCTAGGTAACGCTAAAAACAATGGATTGATTTCTAAAGATTTGTATGATTTTTTACATGTTAAACATCCAGTGAGACCTGTCATCTATTGTCTGCCAAAGATCCATAAGAATGAGTTAAAACCACCTGGCAGATCAATAGTGGCAGGATCTGGATCTATTTTTACTAATATTTCTATCTTCTTGGACAAAATTTTACAACCATATGTTATTAAATCTACATCTTATATCCAATATACATATGATTTTTTTTAAAAAATTGAACAACTAGATTTGGAAAATACTAAGGCAATTCTGTTTACACTTGACGTGTCTAGCTTATACACATCGATTAAACATACAAGTGGGATAGAATCAGTTGCCAAAGTTTTGAAAAATGATAATAGATTCAGTTTATCTCAGATACAATTCTTTTTAGAATTATTAGAGGTTATCCTCTATATGAATTATTTTCTTTTTAAGGATGAATTTTTCTTTCAAAAGAAGGGTACTGCTATGGGATCCAATGTCGCCCCAACATATGCCAACATTTTTATGAACAATTTTGAAGAGATTTTTGTCTATGAACATACATTATTTAAGAAATTTGGTGCCACATGGTGGAGGTTCATTGACGATGTGTTTGGCGTATGGTATGGCGACATTGGATCCCTACTCCTATTTATTGATGATCTCAACAAGTCTGTTAATGGCATTAAATTTTGTTTGACATGGAATGAGCAGTCTATTCAATTCTTAGACACATGCATTTACAAAGTGGAACATGGATTGAGAGCGGATATTTATTCAAAGCCCACAGACAAAAACAACACTTTGCTGTATGGCAGCTTTCATCCACCTTCCACCTTTAAAGCAATACCAAAAAGTCAATTATTAAGAGTGGATCGTATTGTGTCTGATACTGAATTAAAAACGAAAAGACTGGAACAGATGTCAAACAGATTTTTACAAAGAGGTTACCCGTTTGAACTTGTGAATAGAGAAAAGCAAAATATCATTTCAATAATGGGAAAGTCTGAACCCATTGGAAACAAGAGGAATAGGAATAAAGATAAGATCAATAGGCTATTGTTTGGCAACACAATATAGCACTAGGAGTAGTCAGGTGAAAGAAATTATACGAAAGTATTGGCACATTTTACAGAAATGCCATCCTGACATTAATGCATTCCATGAACCACCAATGCTGGCTTACAAAAGGAGTCCAAATATTAAAGATCAACTAGTTAGAGCAGATGTTGGTAGTCATAAATATCAACAGAAAACTATCACTGGTAAGCGGCGCACAGGTTGCTATCCTTGCCTCTCTTGTATAAATTGTAATTCTATGATCAAGGGAGGAGAATTTTTTCATCCTTATACAGGTAGAAAATACCGGATTAAAGAATATTTGACTTGTAGGACAGAGTTTATCATATATGCCATTAAGTGTCCATGTTCATTGGTATACATTGGACAATCGACAAGAGAGGCACGTGAGAGGATATCTGAGCACAAGTCAAATATCAGATGTGGCAAGGATGCTCCAGTGTCTGCGCATTTTCTACAAGCAGGACATAGTATCAGCCAATTACGCTTCCAAATTTTGGAACATATACACATGCCTAGGAGAGGTGGTGATAGAGAGGCCTTATTGAATAAAAGGGAAGCCTTTTGGATCAATGAGCTCAACACCTTATGGCCTAAAGGCCTCAATAGGGAGTGTAACTGGACAACATTTAAAATCTAAAAAGTGTAATTCAATATTGAGTAAGATAAATAGATTACTTCCCTAAGCGTAGGGGTTTGCATTTACCTTTGCTATACATTTAAATTTAGCATTATAGTTGATTATGCCTTAACTAGTAGTCAAAAAAGGTAATTTGAGTGACATTATTGGATATAGACATTTGGCATTACCTATATTTTCACCGAGTACCCATTAGTTTTTAAATCTCTGACTTATTGTAATATGGGTATCCTTTGTTGAAGAATTCCCATATATATCAATTTCTTTCATGTAATTAGCAAGAGTCCATGAGCTAGTGACGTATGGGATATACATTCCTACCAGGAGGGGCAAAGTTTCCCAAACCTCAAAATGCCTATAAATACACCCCTCACCACACCCACAAATCAGTTTTACAAACTTTGCCTCCTATGGAGGTGGTGAAGTAAGTTTGTGCTAGATTCTACGTTGATATGCGCTCCGCAGCAGGTTGGAGCCCGGTTTTCCTCTCAGCGTGCAGTGAATGTCAGAGGGATGTGAGGAGAGTATTGCCTATTTGAATGCAGTGATCTCCTTCTACGGGGTCTATTTCATAGGTTCTCTGTTATCGGTCGTAGAGATTCATCTCTTACCTCCCTTTTCAGATCGACGATATACTCTTATATATACCATTTCCTCTACTGATTCTCGTTTCAGTACTGGTTTGGCTTTCTACTACATGTAGATGAGTGTCCTGGGGTAAGTAAGTCTTATTTTCTGTGACACTCTAAGCTATGGTTGGGCACTTTTATATAAAGTTCTAAATATATGTATTCAAACATTTATTTGCCTTGACTCAGGATGTTCAACATTCCTTATTTCAGACAGTCAGTTTCATATTTGGGATAATGCATATGAATCAATCATTTTTTCTTACCTTAAAAATTTGACTTTTCCCTGTGGGCTGTTAGGCTCGCGGGGGCTGAAAATGCTTCATTTTATTGCGTCATTCTTGGCGCGGACTTTTTTGGCGCAAATTTTTTTTTCTGTTTCCGGCGTCATACGTTTCGCCGGAAGTTGCGTCATTTTTTACGTTTTTTTGCGCCAAAGGTGTCGGCGTTCCGGATGTGGCATCATTTTGGCGCCAAAAGCATTTAGGCGCCAAATAATGTGGGCGTCTTTTTTGGCGCTTAAAAAATATGGGCGTCACTATTGTCTCCACATTATTTAAGTCTCATTATTTTGTGCTTCTGGTTGCTAGAAGCTTGTTCTATGGCATTTTTTTCCCATTCCTGAAACTGTCATTTAAGGAATTTGATCAATTTTGCTTTATATGTTGTTTTTTCTATTACATATTGCAAGATGTCCCACGTTGAAGCTGAGTCAGAAGATACTTCTGGAATATCCCTGCCTGGTGCTGGAGCTACCAAAGCTAAGTGTATCTGCTGTAAACTTTTGGAATCTGTTCCTCCAGCTGTTGTTTGTACTGTTTGTCATGACAAACTTGCTAATGCAGATAATATTTCCTTTAGTACTGTTACATTACCTGTTGCTGTTCCGTCAACATCTAATACTCAGAGTGTTCCTGATAACATAAGAGATTTTGTTTCTAAATCCATTAAGAAGGCTATGTCTGTTATTCCTCCTTCTAGTAAACGTAAAAAGTCTTTTAAAACTTCTCATTTTTCAGATGAATTTTTAAATGAACATCATCATTCTGATACTGATATTGTTTCTTCTGATTCAGAGGATTCTGTCTCAGAGGTTGATGCTGATAAATCTTCATATTTATTTAAAATGGAATTTATTCATTCTTTACTTAAAGAAGTCCTAATTGCATTAGAAATTGAGGATTCTAGTCCTCTTGATACTAAATCTAAACGTTTAGATAAGGTTTTTAAATCTCCTGTAGTTATTCCAGAAGTTTTTCCTGTCCCTGGTGCTATTTCTGAAGTAATTTCCAGGGAATGGAATAATTTGGGTAATTCTTTTACTCCTTCTAAACGTTTTAAGCAATTATATCCTGTGCCATCTGACAGATTAGAATTTTGGGACAAAATCCCTAAGGTTGATGGGGCTGTCTCTACTCTTGCTAAGCGTACTACTATTCCTACGGCAGATGGTACTTCCTTTAAGGATCGTTTAGATAGGAGAATTGAATCCTTTCTAAGAAAAGCTTACTTGTGTTCAGGTAATCTTCTTAGACCTGCTATATCTTTAGCGGATGTTGCTGCAGCTTCAACCTTTTGGTTAGAAGCTTTAGCGCAACAAGTAACAGATCATAATTCTCATAGCATTATTATTCTTCTACAACATGCTAATAATTTTATTTGTGATGCCATCTTTGATATCATTAGAGTTGATGTCAGGTATATGTCTCTAGCTATTTTAGCTAGAAGAGCTTTATGGCTTAAAACTTGGAATGCTGATATGTCTTCTAAGTCTACACTGCTTTCCCTTTCTTTCCAGGGTAATAAATTATTTGGTTCTCAGTTGGATTCTATTATCTCAACTGTTACTGGAGGGAAAGGAACTTTTTTACCACAGGATAAAAAATCTAAAGGTAAATTTAGGTCTAATAATCGTTTTCGTTCCTTTCGTCACAACAAGGAACAAAAGCCTGATCCTTCATCCTCAGGAGCGGTGTCAGTTTGGAAACCATCTCCAGTCTGGAATAAATTCAAGCCTTTTAGAAAACCAAAGCCAGCTCCCAAGTCCACATGAAGGTGCGGCCCTCATTCCAGCTCAGCTGGTAGGGGGCAGATTACGTTTTTTCAAAGAAATTTGGTTCAATTCCGTTCACAATCTCTGGATTCAGAACATTGTTTCAGAAGGGTACAGAATTGGCTTCAAGATAAGGCCTCCTGCAAAGAGATTTTTTCTTTCCCGTGTCCCAGTAAACCTAGCGAAGGCTCAAGCATTTCTGAAATGTGTTTCAGATCTAGAGTTGGCTGGAGTAATTATGCCAGTTCCAGTTCTGGAACAGGGGCTGGGGTTTTATTCAAATCTCTTCATTGTACCAAAGAAGGAGAATTCCTTCAGACCAGTTCTGGATCTAAAAATATTGAATCGTTATGTAAGGATACCAACATTCAAAATGGTAACTGTAAGGACTATCCTGCCTTTTGTTCAGCAAGAGCATTATATGTCCACAATAGATTTACAGGATGCATATCTGCATATTCCGATTCATCCAGATCACTATCAGTTTCTGTGATTCTCTTTCCTAGACTAGCATTACCAGTTTGTGGCTCTACCGTTTGGCCTAGCTACAGCTCCAAGAATTTTTACAAAGGTTCTCGGTGCCCTTCTGTCTGTAATCAGAGAACAGGGTATTGTGATATTTCCTTATTTGGACGATATCTTGGTACTTGCTCAGTCTTCACATTTAGCAGAATCTCATACGAATCGACTTGTGTTGTTTCTTCAAGATCATGGTTGGAGGATCAATTTACCAAAAAGTTAATTGATTCCTCAGACAAGGGTAACCTTTTTTAGGTTTCCAGATAGATTCAGTGTCCATGACTCTGTCTTTGACAGACAAGAGACGTCTAAAGTTGATATCAGCTTGTCGAAACCTTCAGTCACAATCATTCCCTTTGGTAGCTTTATGCATGGAAATTCTAGGTCTTATGACTGCAGCATCGGACGCGATCCCCTTTGCTCGTTTTCACATGCGACCTCTTCAGCTCTGTATGCTGAACCAGTGGTGCAGGGATTACACAAAGATATCTCAATTAATATCTTTAACACAAAATGTACGACACTCTCTGATGTGGTGGACAGATCACCATCGTTTAGTTCAGGGGGCTTCTTTTGTTCTTCCGACCTGGACTGTAATTTCAACAGATGCAAGTCTGACAGGTTGGGGAGCTGTTTGGGGGTCTCTGACAGCACAAGGGGTTTGGGAATCTCAGGAGGTGAGATTACCGATCAATATTTTGGAACTCCGTGCAATTTTCAGAGCTCTTCAGTCTTGGCCTCTTCTAAAGAGAGAATCGTTCATTTGTTTTCAGACAGACAATGTCACAACTGTGGCATACATCAATCATCAAGGAGGGACTCACAGTCCCCTGGCTATGAAAGAAGTATCTCGAATTGTGGTATGGGCGGAATCCAGCTCCTGTCTAGTTTCTGTGGTTCATATCCCAGGTATAGACAATTGGGAAGCGGATTATCTCAGCCGCCAAACATTACATCCGGGCGAATGGTCTCTTCACCCAGAGGTATTTCTTCAGATTGTTCAAATGTGGGGTCTTCCAGAAGTAGATCTGATGGCTTCTCATCCAAACAAGAAACTTCCCAGGTATCTGTCCAGATCCAGGGATCCTCAAGCGGAAGCAGTGGATGCGTTGTCACTTCCTTGGAAGTATCATCCTGCCTATATCTTTCCGCCTCTAGTTCTTCTTCCAAGAGTAATCTCCAAGATTCTGAAGGAATGCTCGTTTGTTCTGTTGGTGGCTCCAGCATGGCCTCACAGGTTTTGGTATGCGGATCTTGTCCGGATGGCCTCTTGCCAACCGTGGACTCTTCCGTTAAGACCGGCCCTCTGTCACAAGGTCCTTTTTTCCATCAGGATCTCAAATCCTTAAATTTAAAGGTATGGAGATTGAACGCTTGATTCTTAGTCAAAGAGGTTTCTCTGACTCTGTGATTAATACTATGTTACAGGCTCGTAAATCCGTATCTAGGGAGATATATTATAGAGTCTGGAAGACTTATATTTCTTGGTGTCTTTCTCATCATTTTTCCTGGCATTCTTTTAGAATTCCGAGAATTTTACAGTTTCTTCAGGATGGTTTGGATAAAGGTTTGTCTGCAAGTTCCTTGAAAGGACAAATCTCTGCTCTATCTGTTCTTTTTCACAGAAAGATTGCTAATCTTCCTGATATTCATTGTTTTGTACAAGCTTTGGTTCGTATAAATCCTGTCATTAAGTCAATTTCTCCTCCTTGGAGTTTGAATTTGGTTCTGGGGGCTCTTCAAGCTCCTCCGTTTGAACCTATGCATTCGTTGGACATCAAATTACTTTCTTGGAAAGTTTTGTTCCTTTTGGCCATCTCTTCTGCCAGAAGAGTTTCTGAGTTATCTGCTCTTTCTTGTGAGTCTCCTTTTCTGTGTTGCGAACTTCTTTTAAATTTTTACCTAAGGTTGTGAATTCTAACAACATTAGTAGAGAAATTGTAGTTCCTTCATTATGTCCTAATCCTAAGAATTCTAAGGGGAAATCATTGCATTCTTTGGATGTAGTTAGAGCTTTGAAATATTATGTTGAAGCTACTAAGAATTTCCGAAAGACTTCTAGTCTATTTGTTATCTTTTCCGGTTCTAGGAAAGGTCAGAAGGCTTCTGCTTTTTCTTTGGCATCTTGGTTGAAATCTTTAATTCATCATGCTTATGTCGAGTCGGGTAAAACTCCGCCTCAAAGGATTACAGCTCATTCTACTAGGTCAGTTTCTACTTCCTGGGCGTTTAGGAATGAAGCTTCGGTTGATCAGATTTACAAAGCAGCAACTTGGTCTTCTTTGCATACTTTTACTAAATTCTACCATTTTGATGTGTTTTTTTCTTCTGAAGCTGTTTTTGGTAGAAAAGTACTTCAGGCAGCTGTTTCAGTTTGAATTTTCTGCTTATAATTTAAACTTTATTTTGGGTGTGGATTATTTTTCAGCGGAATTGGCTGTCTTTATTTTATCCCTCCCTCTCTAGTGACTCTTGCGTGGAAAGATCCACATCTTGGGTAGTCATTATCCCATACATCACTAGCTCATGGACTCTTGCTAATTACATGAAAGAAAACATAATTTATGTAAGAACTTACCTGATAAATTCATTTCTTTCATATTAGCAAGAGTCCATGAGGCCCACCCTTTTTTTGTGGTGGTTATGATTTTTTTGTATAAAGCACAATTATTCCAATTCCTTATTTTTTATGCTTTCGCACTTTTTTCTTATCACCCCACTTCTTGGCTATTCGTTAAACTGATTTGTGGGTGTGGTGAGGGGTGTATTTATAGGCATTTTGAGGTTTGGGAAACTTTGCCCCTCATGGTAGGAATGTATATCCCATACGTCACTAGCTCATGGACTCTTGCTAATATGAAAGAAATTAATTTATCAGGTAAGTTCTTACATAAATTATGTTTTTTAATTTTTTTATATATAGTCCATTCGATTGATTGTGTTCCTATATATATATATATGGTAATTAAGAAATTTTGATTTGAGTATTGTGATTAATTTTAGATTTCATATTCTAATAAATTTGAATATTCAATATATTTATTTTCACTAATATATTCACATTGAATTTAGTTGTCACAAATATTATTATTCTAATTTTTTACTTTTATTTTTCATTTTTTATAGGATCACTTGGCACTTTATTTATGAAGTTGATTGAATTTGTGCAATATATACAAAGTAAAATATTTTGTAACAGATTTGTATCTTTGTAATTGCAAGAAATGTATTTTGACATGCAATATTCAAGACCACCACTAGAGGGCGGTATATGTGCAATTTTTTCACAATTGTTTGGCGCCAATATGGCTATTTAAATGGTGTTTTATTTAATTTATGTCAGGCTTGAGAAAGGGCTTATTGTTAGCCCGAAACGTTGCTGTATTTGACCTGTGTTTAACAAATAAAAGTCACTTTGCTCACTGCTGGAGGCTGCCTTCTTCTATCTGCTATATGTGCATGGGTGTCTTTTGGTAAGTATGTTTTCATTACTTAAGACACTCTCAGCTATGGTTTGGCACTTTATGCATTTATATAAAGTTCTAAATATATGTATTGTACTTATATTTGCCATGAGTCAGGTTCATGAATTTCCTTCTGCAGACTGTCAGTTTCATATTTGGGGAATATAAACATTTTAAGAAATTTATTTCTTACCTTGGGTTTAGTCTTTTTTTCAATTGACTACTTCTTGCAATTGCGGGTATTAGGCCCGCGGGTGCGTCAAATGCTAAACTTTATTGCGTCATTCTTGGCACGAAAATATTTTTGCCGCGAAAAAATACGTTTATGACGCAACTTCTTCATTTCCGGCGTCATACGTGACGCTGAGACCTTTGACACGGCGGCGTCATTAGTGATACGAGTGTGTCATTTCCGGTTAATTTTGGCGCCAAAATAAGTTTACGTTACGTTGTGCGTCATACTTGGCGCCAAACTTTTTCATTATTTTAATACCCCTTGTATGTTTGCCTCTTGCTTTTTTCTCTATCAGAGGCCTATGCTATTGCATTTTTTCCCCATTCCTGAAACTGTCATATAAGGAAATAGATAATTTTGCTTTATATGTTGTTTTTTCTCTTACATTGTGCAAGATGTCCCAATCTGATCCTGTCTCAGAAGTTTCTGCTGGAACATTGCTGCCTGACATCGGTTCTACCAAAGCTAAGTGCATTTGTTGTAAAATTGTAGAAATTATTTCACCGAATGTCATTTGTAATAGTTGTCATGATAAACCTTTACATGCAGATACTGTTTCCATCAGTAATAGTACATTGCCATTTGCAGTTCCTTCAACTTCTAATGTGCATGATATACCTGTAAATTTTAAAGAATTTGTTTCTGATTCTATTCTGAAGGCTTTGTCTGCATTTCCACCTTCTAATAAACGTAAAAGGTCTTTTAAAACTTCTCATTTAGCTGATGAAATTTCAAATGACCAACAACATAATAATTTATCCTCTTCTCATGAGGATCTATCTGAGACAGAAGATCCTTCCTCAGGCATTGACACTGACAAATCTACTTATTTATTTAAAATAGAGTATATGCGTTCTTTATTAAAAGAAGTGTTAATTACTTTGAATATTGAGGTAACCAGTCCTATTGACGTTCAGTCTAATAAACGTTTAAATGCTGTTTTTAAACCTCCTGTGGTTTCTCCAGGGGTTTTTCCTATTCCTGAGGCTATTTCTGATATGATTTCTAGGGAATGGAATAAGCCAGGTACTTCTTTTATTCCTCCTTCAAGGTTTAAAAAATTGTATCCTTTACCAGCAAAATCTATAGAGTTTTGGGAAAAAATCCCCAAAGTTGATGGGGCTATTTCTACTCTTGCTAAACGTACCACTATTCCTATGGAAGATAGTACTTCCTTTAAGGATCCTTTAGATAGGAAGCTTGAATCTTATCTAAGGAAGGCCTATTTATATTCAGGTCATCTTCTCAGACCTGTTATTTCTTCGACTGATGTTGCGGCTGCATCAACTTTCTGGTTGGAGAATTTAGGGCAACAAGAATTGGATTCTGACATATCTAGCATTATTCGCTTACTGCAACATGCTGATCATTTTATTTGTGATGCCATTTTTGATATTATCAAAATTGATGTTAGATCCATGTCTTTAGCTGTATTAGCTAGAAGAGCTTTGTGGCTTAAATCTTGGAATGCTGATATGACATCTAAATCTAGATTACAATCTCTTTTTTTCCAAGGTAATAATTTATATGGTTCTCAGTTGGATTCTATTATTTCAACTGTCACTGGGGGAAAATTAGTTTTTCTGCCTCAGGATAAGAAACCTAAGGGTAAATCTAAGGCTTCTAACCGTTTTCGTTCCTTTCGTCAGAATAAGGAACAAAAACTCAATCCTCCCCCCAAGGAATCTGCTTCCAATTGGAAGCCTTCCTCAATTTGGAATAAATCCAAGCCATTTAGGAAACCAAAGTCAGCCCCTAAGTCTGCATGAAGGTGCGGCCCTCATTCCAGCTCAGCTGGTAGGGGGCAGATTAAGGTTTTTCAAGGAATTTTGGATAAAATCTGTCCAAAATCATTGGATTCAGAGCATTGTCTCTCAAGGGTATCGAATAGGATTCAGAGTAAGACCTCCTGTGAGAAGATTTTTTCTCTCATGTATCCCTGTAAATCCAGTAAAAGCTCAGGCTTTTCTGAAGTGTGTTTCAGACCTGGAGTCTTCAGGGGTAATCATGCCAGTTCCTCCTCAGGAACAAGGTTTGGGGTTTTGTTCAAACCTATTCATTGTACCAAAGAAAGAAAATTTATTCAGACCAGTTCTGGATCTGAAAATTTTGAATCGTTATGTAAGAGTACCAACTTTCAAGATAGTGACTATAAGGACTATTCTGCCTTTTGTTCAGCAAGGACATTATATGTCCACAATAGACTTGCAGGATGCATACTTTCATATTCCGATTCATCCAGAACACTATCAGTTTCTGAGATTCTCTTTCCTAGACAAGCATTACCAATTTGTTGCTCTTCCATTTGGCCAGGCAACAGCTCCAAGAATCTTTTCAAAGGTTCTGGGTGCCCTACTATCTGTAATCAGAGAACAGGGTATTGTGGTGTTTCCTTATTTGGACAATATCTTGGTACTAGCTCAGTCTTTACGTACTGCAGAATCTCACACAAATCAACTAGTGTTGTTTCTTCGGAAAAATGGTTGGAGGATCAATTTACCAAAAAGTTTCTTGATTCCTCAGACAAGGGTCATCTTTTTAGGCTTCCAGATAGATTCAGTGTCCATGACTCTGTCTCTAACAGACAAGAGACGTTTAAAATTGGTCGCAGCATGCCAGCACCTTCAGTCTCAGTCATTTCCTTCAGTGGCTATGTGCATGGATGTTTTAGGTCTCATGACTGCAGCATCGGATGCGATCCCCTTTGCTCGTTTTCACATGAGACCTCTACAGCTTTGTATGCTGAATCAATGGTGCAGGGATTATACAAAGATATCACAATTAATATCCTTGAATCCCAATGTACGACGCTCTCTGACATGGTGGATAGATCACCATCGTTTGGTTCAAGGGGCTTCTTTTGTTCGGCCAACCTGGACTGTGATCTCAACAGATGCAAGTCTTTCAGGTTGGGGAGCTGTTTGGGGATCTGTGACAGCACAAGGGGTTTGGAAATCTCAAGAGGCGAGATTACCAATAAATATTTTAGAACTCCGTGCAATTCTCAGGCCTCTTCAGTTCTAGCCTTTGCTAAAGAGAGAACCGTTCATTTGTTTTCAGACAGACAATATCACAACTGTGGCTTATGTCAATCATCAGGGTGGGACTCACAGTCCCCAAGCTATGAAAGAAGTATCTCGGATACTTGCTTGGGCAGAATCCAGCTGCTGTCTAATCTCTGCGGTGCATATCCCAGGTGTAGACTATTGGGAGGCGGATTATCTCAGCCGCCAGACTTTACATCCAGGGGAGTGGTCTCTCCATCCAGATGTGTTATCTCAGATTGTTCAGATGTGGGGCCTTCCAGAGATAGAGCTCATGGCCTCTCATCTAAACAAGAAACTTCCCAGATACCTGTCCAGGTACAGGGATGTTCAGGCGGAAGCAGTGGATGTGCTGACACTTCCTTGGTGTTATCATACTGCTTACATCTTCCCGCCTCTAGTTCTCCTTCCAAGAGTGATCTCCAAAATCATCATGGAACAGTCTTTTGTGTTGCTGGTGGCTCCAGCATGGCCACACAGGTTTTGGTATGCGGATCTGGTTTGGATGTCCAGTTGCCCGCCTTGGCCACTTCAGTTACGGCCGGACCTACTATCTCAAGGTCCGTTTTTCCATCAGGATCTCAAATCATTAAATTTGAAGGTATGGAAATTGAACGCTTAGTATTAAGTCATAGAGGTTTCTCTGACTCAGTGATTAATACTATGTTACAAGCTCGTAAATCTGTCTCTAGAAAGATTTATTATAGAGTTTGGAAGACTTACATTTCATGGTGTTCTTCTCATAAATTCTTCTGGCATTCTTTTAGAATTCCTAAAATTTTACAGTTTCTTCAGGATGGTTTGGATAAGGGTTTGTCTGCAAGTTCCTTGAAAGGACAAATCTCCGCTGTTTCTGTTTTATTTCACAGAAAGATTGCTATACTTCCTGATATACACTGTTTTGTACAGGCTTTAATTCGTATTAAGCATGTCATTAAGTCAATTTCTCCTCCTTGGAGTTTTAATTTGGTTCTGAAGGCTTTACAGGCTCCTCCATTTGAACCTATGCGTTCTTTAGACATTAAACTACTTTCTTGGAAAGTGTTGTTTCTTTTGGCCATCTCTTCTGCTAGAAGAGTTTCTGAGTTATCTGCTTTCTTGTGAGTCTCCTTTTCTGATTTTTCATCAGGATAAGGCAGTTTTGCGGACTTCTTTTAAATTTTTACCTAAGGTTGTGAATTCTAACAACATTAGTAGAGAAATTGTTGTCCCGTCCTTATGTCCTAATCCTAATAATTCTTTGGAGAGATCCTTACATTCTTTGGATGTGGTAAGAGCTTTGAAATATTATGTGGAAGCTACTAAAGATTTCAGGAAGACTTCCAGTCTATTTGTTTTATTTTCTGGTCCTAGGACAGGTCAGAAGGCTTCTGCTATTTCCTTGGCTTCTTGGTTGAAACTTTTGATTCATCAAGCTTATTTGGAGTCGGGTCAGGCCCCACCTCAGAGAATTACAGCTCATTCTACTAGATTGGTCTCCACTTCGTGGGCTTTTAAGAATGAAGCTTCAGTTGATCAGATTTGCCAAGCCGCAACTTGGTCCTCTTTGCATACATTTACTAAATTCTACCGTTTTGATGTATTTGCTTCTTCGGAAGCAGCTTTTGGTAGAAATGTTCTTCAGGCAGCTTTTTCAGTTTGATTCTTCTGCTTTTGATTTAAGTTTTTTTCTTTCAAAAATGAAAATAAACTTTTTTTTTTGGGTTGTGGATTAATTTTTTTCAGCGGAATATGGCTGTTTTTATTTTTATTCCCTCCCTCTCTAGTGACTCTTGAGTGGAAGATCCACATCTTGGGTATTGATATCCCATATGTCACTAGCTCATGGACTCTTGCCAATTACATGAAAGAAAACATAATTTATGTAAGAACTTACCTGATAAATTCATTTCTTTCATATTAGCAAGAGTCCATGAGGCCCACCCTTTTTATGGTGGTTATGATTTTTTGTATAAAGCACAATTATTTCCAAATTTCCTTTGTTGATGCTTTCTACTCCTTTCTTTATCACCCAACTGCTTGGCTATTCATTAAGCTGAATTGTGGGTGTGGTGAGGGGTGTATTTATAGGAATTTTGAGGTTTGGGAAACTTTGCCCCTCCTGGTAGGATTGTATATCCCATATGTCACTAGCTCATGGACTCTTGCCAATATGAAAGAAATTAATTTATCAGGTAAGTTCTTACATAAATTATGTTTTTTAAACAACAAAAAGTCTGGTGTTGACTGTCCCTTTAAAGACACAAATTACTCTCCAAATGTCAGATGTTATTACTTTATTAGTTTGTGTACAATATTAACAAAAATGCACAATTTACAATCCTCTCAGTGATGACTTAAAGGGACATGAAACCCAAAATTTTTCTTTCATGATTCAGACAGAGAATACAATTTGAAACTACTTTCTAATTTACTTCTATTATCTAATTTGTTTCATTCTCTTGATATCATTTGTTGAAGGAGCAGCAATGCACTACTGGCTTCTAACTGAACAAATGGGTGAGCCAATGACAATCAGTATATATATATATATATATATATATATATATATGAATCCACCAATCAGCAGCTAGAACCTAGTTTATTTGCTGCTCCTGAGCTTTCCTAGATAAACCTTTCAGCAAAGGATAACAAGCGAAGGAAGCAAATTAAATAATAGAAGTACATTGGAAAGTTATTAAAATTGTATCTATCTGAATCATGAAAGAAAAGTTTTGGGTTTCATGTCCCTTTAATATAATCTTCATATATTCATATATCCATAAAAAAAACAACTATCAATCCATCCACATCAATATTTACAAATTCATTATTCCTCATATGTAATAATCATGTTATAATAGATAAGACATTGCTTTAACCTATTTGGGTTTGTATCCACAGGTGTTAATATCTACACCATTTTTTATTTTATGTTTGCATTTTAATATTTGGTTTTAAATCTTGTACACATGTGTTTTTAATAATTTCCATTATCTATTGTCTTTTAGTTTAATTACTATAAGCACTTTGTACTGATTTGAATTTTCACTATATTATCTGCATTATTCTGTTTGGTGCAGGATTTCAATCAGGTGATCAGTAAATAGCGCTCCCTAGGGTTGTAACAGTTTTTTGTTATCAACAGTTGAGATTTGCAAGGAAAATACATGTGTACACACAAAGGAAAAAATTCCTTGCAATTAATTATGTTCAGCAGACCAGATTCTCTGCAGAATGCTGACCTGTGTAAGATAATGTATTTGCTTCAGATTCAACCTTACCTGTTTCATCCCAAAGTGCAAGGTGACCTGTTTTGATTTCAATATTACTCTTCACATTTTAATGGTAAAAGAAAATGACACTCAGACACCTTGTGACCATAATTTTACATTATCAATGTTTCTAACTGCAGAGTGAGTGCACACACAAAACTTATCAAGATCATTATATTAGATGTTTACATTACAGATCCTTACACATCCTGAGTGCCAGGGAGTAACATCTCTTAAAATCTTACTAAGGCTGTTAGCTTTTTGGACTATTCAATATCATCGATATAGAAATGCCTCTTAATGTGTTCTAAAAAGTGTGTGTCTGGCTTCTCAGTATTCAGTATCAGTTGAATCCTAAATTATAAATAAAAATTTAACCACTGGTGTCCATCATCAGGCCTAAAGGCAACCATTCAGCCCTTAATTGGTTTTAATTTGCTTTTATTAATCAGATTGTATAGATTATATACATATAAATACAGTTTGTGTGTATGTATAAAACAATATTAATTGTGAGGGGGTGGAAGTCTTGGTGAGTTCCCACACTTTTATTAGTAGGACTTGACCCCTGCAAAGAACCGTGTTTATAACTCTTCAGCAGAGCATAGGCTTTTGGTTGCTGCAAAGTACAACTTGTATAGGTTACATAAATGTGCCTCAGTATAAATTACAACCTGTAAAAAGGCAAGGGAAAAAAATCCTCAACCATAAATGCAATGTGTAAAAAATATACATAAAACCCCCTAACGAGCAAAGTGATGCTAGATGTGTGGGATGCAGTATTAAAATAACACACCAAACTCTCATCTATTATCTCACCTTTATCCCCATTATTCAGCAACCCTCTCCTCATACCCCCTGACATATGTAAATTCCCTACCACACCTGATGTGCAGTCAAATATCCCCATCCACTTATTAACGCTAAATGGTTTATTTAAAAATCAGCAAGAATTACATAGAGATGTAGGACAACATTTTGATAAATGGTTCTTCTACTTACAAGCAAGAAAGTATGCTCCAGCACTCAAGGCAGGTAATGCAAGTCACCTAAGGGTCACCGCCCATGACCCAAGCGTATAATACAAAAAAGCAGGAAGGTGACAGCAAATTCCTTTATTCCAGTAATAACTGAGACAAAAATAGACAGGCGACGTTTTGGGATCCTATCCCTTACTCATGCCATGCCAAACAAACATACAATAATGACTTTTATAACCATATTAACTCTTTCTTATTTACAATCTTATTTACCTTCTAATAGTGGTATACATATTCAAAAAAGGTTTTTTCTTTAAACTCTAAATTTGGAGCAGGAAAACCAACAAATGCATTAGTTACACATCCTAAAAAATGCAATGAATACAACTTTTAACAGAATCATCTAAATCATAAGATAATGATAAATCCCATTCTTTATTTAACCCTTTAGTTTCTAAACTTTCCAATTTGTATATCCAAAAGGATTCCCTTTGCTTAAGCAGCTACCCCCCATCACCCCCTCTATGTGGCTTATCAACAAAATCTATGATTTGGAATTTTAACTGACTAATAGAATGGCCAGCTTTCAAAAAATGAGAAGCAAGGGGAGCTTTTAAGGTACCTGTCCGGATGTTACTTTGTGTTCAATAATGAGGTATTTAGCAGACCTTGTGGACTCTCCTATATATAACCCCCTCCCCACACAGGCATTTAATCATGTAAATAATACAAGTAGTTAACCTTATAAAGCTGTTATGACGTTCTATTCCGTCATAATTAGACTGGGCTTTAAAGCCGTTATGACGGAATAGAACGTCATAACTAACGGCTGTCCTGAAGCCTTCTGTGCTTCAAGGATTTAATCGCGGTCTGGAGGGCATTCCTAGGATTGTAGGGACGCCCCCCAGATGCGATCCAATAATTGAAATCTCATGATCGTATGCACCATCGCGTAGTTTCAATTTGTCTACATCGGAACAGTTGTTCCGATGTAGGCACTTTAACCCTGTCACGAAAGGGTTAAGCAGGTGAAACAAACCCTTTATATTGTACTTTTTATCAGTGTGGGGATGATAAAACATTGACCCTTTTGTCATATTGCTACAACATGAACACCCCAAGCATGGTAACACCCTTGATTCTTAGTGGTTATATACCTAAGGCCAGACTTAATATTGGACCCGATATTTGCTTTTCATCAGTTTAATTGATGCCTCTCTTAAAAGCAGGCATAGGATAATTTTGAAATTCTTGTATAGTGGAATTGCAATTAGTAAGTACACCCCAATGTTTTCTTATAATCCGTTGAATTTCTTTGCTCTGGGCATTATATTCTGATACAAAAATTAATCTAATCATTCGTATCCACCCTCTCCAAAGTGGTATTCCTCATACTTTTAAATTTCAATAAATTAATTCTAGGTATAGACTTTAGAGAGTTAATTTCTTAATGAATTAAACTTTCAGGGTAACCTCTTTCTTTAAATCTCTCTTCCATCTCTGTTAATCTTCTGTCCAATAAACTTTCATCTTAAACAATCTTACGGATACGAAGCATTTGACTGTGGGGGAGACTTTTAATTAAAGATGGAGGATGGGCACTGTCAAATCTCAAAATGCTATTATGGTCAGTGCTTTTTTAAATAAATCAGTCTTAAAGGAACTGCCCATTTTAATGACCCTCACATCAATCTATATATTCCTCACTCCAGGTGAGTTTAAACTTTATATGGTTAGTAGAGATATTTAATTAATTAACAAATTCTACCAGGGTTCCAACGTCGCCCAGCCATACCCCAAAAATATCATCAATATACCGCCACATCGAATAAACAGGTTATTAGAAAAGATATATCTTTCTTCATATAAATTCATGAAAATATTAGCATAATTTGGGGCGACGTTGGAACCCATGGCAGTACCTTGGAGTTGGAGGAAATAGTCATCATGAAACAAAAAGTAGTTGCCATACAATATAATTGAAGGCAATTGTATAAAGAAATCAATTTGAACAGAATTATATCTATTGTCAGACCTCATAACAGAATACACGGATACAACCCATCAATACCACTAGTGTGTTTAATATTGGTGTACAAACTTTCAACATCTAGGCTGAACAAGATAAATTTAGTAGTAGGGAGTTCAAGGGAGTCAAGCTTAAGCAGGAAATCTTCAGTATCCTTAATGAAAGAATTAGAAATTTCTACATAGGGACTAAGGATTTTATCCAGAAATATTGAAATATGCATGAAGACTGAGTTGGTACTTGGGGGGGCCTGGTAAAACATTTATGTACTTTAGGGAGAGTGTATATAACCGGTGTACATAGTTTATCTATTTTTAAATATGAGGCCACATCTTTACCTATAATATTATTACCCTTCGCAATAGAGACTATACTCTCAATCTCTTGCTGTATTTTAAACAGGGGATTATAAGGAAATTTCTTATATACCTTATCGTTACTAAGTTGATTCCTAATTTCATCTATATAATAACCCATGTCTAGCACAACTACCGCTCCACCTTTATCAGCTCTTTTCAAAATAATGTCTGATTGGTTTTGGAGATTATGTAGCGCTGCAAGCTGCTTATCAGAGATATTGGTTTTTCTATGTTTATATCTCCTATTAGTATTACCTTTACAACATTTCCAAGTTTAAATAGACACTTAAGAATAAAGTGCATATACGTTTTAGTCACTTGGTCAAAAATTGCACATGTCAAATGAGGGGGAGCCCTGATTAATGGTTAAGTCAGGGGCCCCAAAATTTCTAGTGGCAGCCCTGCAGTCACCCTACAAAAAAGGAGGGAGCTACACCACATCACCTCAGCACTACATGACCAAAACATCACCTACAGATGGAGCTTCCTGGTGAGCATAATAACATCAAGAGGAGACACAACAGTGGTCTACAAGTCTGATGAAGACCTCCGTCATTTAAAACGTAAAAACCTACAACTCGGCATTGCCCCAAATGATCCAAAAACACCATCCAGGGCAAATCCAAATACTTCACCAGGCAGAGAACCTTCCCCATCAACTGTCTCCACGGGTGAAGGCACAGACACATTACATGGAGCAGTCGGTAGCATACTGACTGACAGGGACACTACATGAAAAGGACTACACTTTCTCCTTGGTTTGGGACTCTCACTGACTCACCAGAAAGCAGGTTTTATATTGTATATATTTAAAAATGTTTATTGTTATAGGTCATGTTGGTTTGGGATATTTCCCTTATAGACTCAGAAAATACACGCAGCAACTTATTGCGCTGCATATTTGACCCTCAAATAACTGCATAGTTACACAGGGAAAGTGTAAGGAAATTTATTGCAAATTGTTATCTAATTTTCTTTGAAAAGGAACTGTTGTACATTTACTTTTCACATTTGAATTGATCTGTATCTATACAGTACATGCGCGGGAATACATTAGAACCTCTCATTGACATTACCTGGAGAGCTTGGTAAACTCAAGATAGACTCCCACACATCAAACACCCTTCTCGGCTCGTTCTCCAATTACCACACTTAGGGACATCACATAAAACACCCTCTCCCTCACACAGAGGAGAACAACAAAATGCAAAACAGACCCATCACCCTAATCACAATAAAATGCAAAGGGATTAAATAACCCTGCGAAGAGGTCCATAGCCTTTAATCAACTCCGTAGAGACTCCGGGGACATTATATTCATGCAAGAAACCCACTTTAAGAAGGGGAGGGAACCGAAACTCAGCAATAACTACAAAACCTTCTTCCTCTCATCAGGAGACTCAAAAGCAGGGGGAGTGGGCATTTTTCTCAGCAACATATTGACTTTCCAATCTACACATGTAGAAAAGAACCAGGGTGGGAGGTACATAATAGTAGTGAGCTCGCTGTTTTCCCAGATGGTTACTCTTGTGAGCGTATATCTCCCCAATCAAGAACAACACCTTCTGCTCCGGCAAATAGGACACAAGCTGCTGGAACACGCCAACATCCAGAGGTATGATACTGCTTGGGGGGGGCCTGAACCTACCTCTGGACCCAATTAGGGATACATTCAGCGGGAGGACTAGCACCCCAACCAGAGTAATTAAAGCTACTGAAACACAGCTTAAAATGTTGAGACTACATGATGTTTGGAGAGATGTTAATCCTAGAAATAGAGACTACACATTCTACATTCACCCCCACCAGGTATACACTAGGATAGACTACCTTATGACTGACCAAGCAGGACTCTCACGGATAAATAGTTCCAAAATTCTCCCACTCACATGGTCGGACCATGCACTGGTGCTGTGCACCATGGACTGGCCAGATACACCAGCACTCCCATACCTATGGAAACTAGACGAACAGACCCTTGGCCACCCCCTGATTAAGACAGAGATAGACACGGCTTTGAAACTTTATTTTCAGGAGAACGCGACTACTGACACTTCAAACACAATAACGTGGGAGGCACACAAGTGCGTAATAAGGGGAGAGTTCATAAAACACAAATCCAGGAACAACAGGACAAATAGACAGTTTATTAACTCCACACTAGCGCAGATCAGGTACTGGGAAGGGGAACATAAAAAGAACCCATCCTCAAGCCCAATCAAACAGTCACTACACTAGACATGTGCGGTTCGTTTCGGATTAATTCGGAAATTCGGTAAATTCGGAGATTCGGATCGATTCGGATTTCCGAATTAAAATACTTCCGAATCTACCGAATGAATCCGAAATAGCTGCCGTATCTCCGAATAAATCCGAATTAGCTCGTTAAAATTCGGCATTTCCCCATAGGAAACAATGGGAGTTTCGGCTGAAAAAAAACTAACACCGCAGCCCCATTGTTTCCTATGGGGAAACACTAAGTCTGCACCTAACACCCTAACATGTACCCCGAGTCTCTAAACACCCCTAATCTAACACTTATTAACCCCTAATCTGCCGCCCCCGCTATCGCTGACACCTGCATTATTTTATTAACCCCTAATCTGTCGACCGAATATCGCCGCCACCTACATTATAACTATTAACCCCTAATCTGCTGTCCCTAACACCGCCGACCCCTACATTATAGTTATTAACCCCTAATCTGCTCCCCCCAACGTCGCCGCAATCTAACTACAAGTATTAACCCCTAATCTGCCGACCCGATATCGCCGCCGCCTACATTATAGCTATTAACCCCTAATCTGCTGTCCCTAACATCGCCGACCCCTACATTATAGTTATTAACCCCTAATCTGCCCCCCCAACGTCGCCGCAATCTAACTACAAGTATTAACCCCTAATCTGCCGACCCGATATCGCCGCCACCTACATTATAACTATTAACCCCTAATCTGCTGTCCCTAACACCGCCGACCCCTACATTATAGTTATTAACCCCTAATCTGCCTCCCCCCAACGTCGCCGCAATCTAACTACAAGTATTAACCCCTAATCTGCCGACCCGATATCGCCGCCGCCTACATTATAGCTATTAACCCCTAATCTGCTGTCCCTAACACCGCCGACCCCTACATTATAGTTATTAACCCCTAATCTGCCCCCCCCCAACGTCGCCACAATCTAACTACAAGTATTAACCCCTAATCTGCCGACCGCAAATCGCCGCAACTATAATAAATGTATTGACCCCTAAACCGCCGCACTCCCGCCTCGCAAACACTATAATACATTTTATTAACCCCTAATCTGCCCTCCCTAACATCGCCGCCACCTACCTACAATTATTAACCCCTAATCTCCCGCCCCCAACGTCGCCGCTACTATAATAAGGTTATTAACCCCTAAACCTAAGTCTAACCCTAACACTAACACCCCCCTAACATAAATATAATTTAAATAAAACGAAATAAGTTTACTATAGTTAAATAAATTATTCCTATTTAAAACTAAATACTTACCTGTAAAATAAACCCTAAGATAGCTGCAATATAACTAATAGTTACATTGTAGCTATTTTAGGATTTATTTTTATTTTACAGGCAACTTTGTATTTATTTTAACCAGGTACAATAGCTATTAAATAGTTAAGAACTATTTAATAACTACCTAGCTAAAATAAATACAAATTTACCTGTAAAATAAATCCTAACCTAAGTTACAATTACACCTAACACTACACTATCATTTAATTAATTAAATAAATGACTCATATTTAAAACTAAATACTTACCTGTAAAATAAACCCTAATATAGCTGCAATATAACTAATAGTTACATTGTAGCTATTTTAGCATTTATATTTATTTTACAGGCAACTTTGTATTTATTTTAACTAGGTACAATAGCTATTAAATAGTTATTGACTAATTAATAGCTACCTAGTTAAAATAATTACAAAATTACCTGTAAAATAAATCCTAACCTAAGTTACAATAAAACCTAACACTACACTATCATTAAATAAATTAACTACAAGTACCTACAATTATCTACAATTAAATAAACTAAAGTACAAAACCCCCCACTAAATTACAAAAAATAAAAAACCACTAAATTACAAAAAATAAAAAATATTACAAGAATTTTAAACTAATTACACCTAATCTAAGCCCCCTAATAAAATAACAAAGCCCCCCAAAATAAAAAAAAAATGCCCTACCCTATACTAAATTACAAAAGTTAACAGCTCTATTACCTTACCAGCCCTGAACAGGGCCCTTTGCGGGGCATGCCCCAAAGAAAACAGCTCTTTTGCCTGTAAAAAAAAACACAATCCCCCCCCCCACATTACAACCCACCACCCACATACCCCTACTCTAACCCAAACCCCCCTTAAATAAACCTAACACTACCCCCCTGAAGATCTCCCTACCTTGAGTCGTGTTCACCCAGCCGGGCCGAAGTCTTCATCCGATGGGGCAGAAGAGGACATCCAGACCGGCAGAAGTCTTCATCCAAGCGGGGCAAGAAGAGGTCTTCCATCCATCATACAAGTACCAAAATACAAACAAACACTAAATTACCAAAAATAATAAAATATTACAATAATTTTAAACTAATTACACCTAATCTAAGCCCCCTACTAGCTATTAATATAGCTTCAATATAACTAATAGTTACATTGTAGCTATTTTAGGATTTATATGTATTTTACAGGCAACTTTGTATTTATTTTAACTAGGTACAATAGTTATTAAATAGTTAATAACTATTTAATAACTACCTAGCTAAAATAAATACAAATTTACCTGTAAAATAAATCATAACCTAAGTTACAATTACACCTAACACTACACTATCATTAAATTAACTAAATAAATGAATCCTATATAAAACTAAAGACTTACCTGTAAAATAAACCCTAATATAGCTGCAATATAACTAATAGTTACATTGTAGCTATTTTAGCATTTATATTTATTGTACAGGCAACTTTGTATTCATTTTAACTAGGTTCAATAGCTATTAAATAGATATTGACTATTTAATAGCTACCTAGTTAAAATAATTACAAAATTACCTGTAAAATAAATCCTAACCTAAGTTACAATTAAACCTAACACTACACTATCATTAAATAAATTAACTACAAGTACCTACAATTAAATACAATTAAAAAAACTAAACTAAAGTACAAAACCCCCCCCACTAAATTACAAAAAATAAAAAAATATTACAAGGCATGCCCCAAAGAAAACAGCTCTTTTGCCTGTAAAAAAAAAACACAATCCCCCCCCCACATTACAACCCACCACCCACATACCCCTACTCTAACCCAAACCCCCCTTAAATAAACCTAACACTACCCCCCTGAAGATCTCCCTACCTTGAGTCGTGTTCACCCAGCCGGGCCGAAGTCTTCATCCGATGGGGCAGAAGAGGACATCCAGACCGGCAGAAGTCTTCATCCAAGCGGATGGAGGTCTTCCATCCATCAGAAAAGTACAAAAAAACAAACAAACACTAAATTAGCAAAAATAATAAAATATTACAATAATTTTAAACTAATTACACCTAATCTAAGCCCCCTACTAGCTATTAATATAGCTACAATATAACTAATAGTTACATTGTAGCTATTTTAGGATTTATATTTATTTTACAGGCAACTTTGTATTTATTTTAACTAGGTACAATAGCTATTAAATAGTTAATAACTATTTAATAACTACCTAGCTAAAATAAATACAAATTTACCTGTAAAATAAACCCTAACCTAAGTTACAATTACACCTAACACTACACTGTCATTAAATTAACTAAATAAATTAATCCTATATAAAACTAAATACTTACCTGTAAAATAAACCCTAATATAGCTACAATATAACTAATAGTTACATTGTAGCTATTTTAGCATGTATATTTATTTTACAGGCAACTTTGTATTTATTTTAACTAGGTACAATAGCTATTAAATAGATATTTACTGTTTAATAGCTACCTAGTTAAAATAATTACAAAATTACCTGTAAAATAAATCCTAACCTAAGTTACTATTAAACCTAACACTACACTATCATTAAATAAATTAACTACAAGTACCTACAATTAAATACAATGAAATAAACTAAACTAAAGTACAAAAAAACAAACACTAAATTACAAAAAATAAAAAAAATTACAAGAATTTTAAACTAATTACACCTAATCTAAGCCCCCTAATAAAATAACAAAGCCCCCCAAAATAAAAAAAATGCCCTAACCTATACTAAATTACAAAAGTAATCAGCTCTATTACCTTACCAGCCCTTAAAAGGGCCTTTTGCGGGGGCATGCCCCAAAGAAAACAGCTCTTTTGCCTGTAAAAAAAAACACAATACCCCCCCCCCACATTACAACCCACCACCCACATACCCCTACTCTAACCCAAACCCCCCTTAAATAAACCTAACACTACCCCCCTGAAGATCTCTCTACCGTGTCTTCACCCAGCGGGCCGAAGTCTTCATCCGATCGGGCAGAAGAGGACATCCAGACCGGCAAAAGTCTTCATCCAAGCGGGGCAAGAAGAGGTCTTCCATCCATCAGAAGTCTTTATCCAGGCGGCATCTTCTCTGTTCATCCATCGGGAGCGGAGCGGCAGCATCCTGAAGACATCCCACGCAGAGCATCCTCTTCTTTCTTGATCCGACGACTAGGTGACTGTACCTTTAAGTGACGTCATCCAAGATGGCGTCCCTTGAATTCCGATTGGCTGATAGGATTCTATCAGCCAATCGGAATTAAGGTAGGAAAAATCTGATTGGCTGATTCAATCAGCCAATCAGATTCAAGTTCAATCCAATTGGCTGATGGAATCAGCCAATCAGATTGACCTCGCATTCTATTGGCTGTTCCGATCAGCCAATAGAATGCGAGCTCAATCTGATTGGCTGATTGGATCAGCCAATCGGATTGAACTTGAATCTGATTGGCTGATTGAATCAGCCAATCAGATTTTTCCTACCTTAATTCCGATTGGCTGATAGAATCCTATCAGCCAATCGGAATTCAAGGGACGCCATCTTGGATGACGTCACTTAAAGGTACAGTCACCTAGTCGTCGGATCAAGAAAGAAGAGGATGCTCTGCGTGGGATGTCTTCAGGATGCTGCCGCTCCGCTCCGGATGGATGAACAGAGAAGATGCCGCCTGGATCAAGACTTCTGATGGATGGAAGACCTCTTCTTGCCCCACTTGGATGAAGACTTCTGCCGGTCTGGATGTCCTCTTCTGCCCGATCGGATGAAGACTTCGGCCCGCTGGGTGAAGACACGGTAGAGAGATCTTCAGGGGGGTAGTGATAGGTTTATTTAAGGGGGGTTTGGGTTAGAGTAGGGGTATGTGGGTGGTGGGTTGTAATGTGGGGGGGGGTATTGTGTTTTTTTTTTACAGGCAAAAGAGCTGTTTTCTTTGGGGCATGCCCCGCAAAAGGCCCTGTTCAGGGCTGGTAAGGTAATAGAGCTGATTACTTTTGTAATTTAGTATAGGGTAGGGCTTTTTTTTATTTTTGGGGGCTTTGTTATTTTATTAGGGGGCTTAGATGTAATTAGTTTAAAATTCTTGTAATTTTTTTTATTTTTTGTAATTTAGTGTTTGTTTTTTTTGTACTTTAGTTTAGTTTATTTCATTGTATTTAATTGTAGGTACTTGTAGTTAATTTATTTAATGATAGTGTAGTGTTAGGTTTAATAGTAACTTAGGTTAGGATTTATTTTACAGGTAATTTTGTAATTATTTTAACTAGGTAGCTATTAAACAGTAAATATCTATTTAATAGCTATTGTACCTAGTTAAAATAAATACAAAGTTGCCTGTAAAATAAATATAAATGCTAAAATAGCTACAATGTAACTATTAGTTATATTGTAGCTATATTAGGGTTTATTTTACAGGTAAGTATTTAGTTTTATATAGGATTAATTTATTTAGTTAATTTAATGACAGTGTAGTGTTAGGTGTAATTGTAACTTAGGTTAGGGTTTATTTTACAGGTAAATTTGTATTTATTTTAGCTAGGTAGTTATTAAATAGTTATTAACTATTTAATAGCTATTGTACCTAGTTAAAATAAATACAAAGTTGCCTGTAAAATAAATATAAATCCTAAAATAGCTACAATGTAACTATTAGTTATATTGTAGCTATATTAATAGCTAGTAGGGGGCTTAGATTAGGTGTAATTAGTTTAAAATTATTGTAATATTTTATTATTCTTGCTAATTTAGTGTTTGTTTGTTTTTTTGTACTTTTCTGATGGATGGAAGACCTCTTCTTGCCCCGCTTGGATGAAGACTTCTGCCGGTCTGGATGTCCTCTTCTGCCCCATCGGATGAAGACTTCGGCCCGGCTGGGTGAACACGACTCAAGGTAGGGAGATCTTCAGGGGGGTAGTGTTAGGTTTATTTAAGGGGGGTTTGGGTTAGAGTAGGGGTATGTGGGTGGTGGGTTGTAATGTGGGGGGGGGGTATTGTGTTTTTTTTACAGGCAAAAGAGCTGTTTTCTTTGGGGCATGCCCCGCAAAAGGCCCTGTTCAGGGCTGGTAAGGTAGAGCTGTTAACTTTTGTAATTTAGTATAGGGTAGGGCATTTTTTTTTATTTTGGGGGGCTTTGTTATTTTATTAGGGGGCTTAGATTAGGTGTAATTAGTTTAAAATTCTTGTAATATTTTTTTATTTTTTGTAATTTAGTGGGGGGGGGTTTTCTACTTTAGTTTAGTTTTTTTAATTGTATTTAATTGTAGGTACTTGTAGTTAATTTATTTAATGATAGTGTAGTGTTAGGTTTAATTGTAACTTAGGTTAGGATTTATTTTACAGGTAATTTTGTAATTATTTTAACTAGGTAGCTATTAAATAGTCAATATCTATTTAATAGCTATTGAACCTAGTTAAAATAAATACAAAGTTGCCTGTACAATAAATATAAATGCTAAAATAGCTACAATGTAACTATTAGTTATATTGCAGCTATATTAGGGTTTATTTTACAGGTAAGTCTTTAGTTTTATATAGGATTCATTTATTTAGTTAATTTAATGATAGTGTAGTGTTAGGTGTAATTGTAACTTAGGTTATGATTTATTTTACAGGTAAATTTGTATTTATTTTAGCTAGGTAGTTATTAAATAGTTATTAACTATTTAATAGCTATTGTACCTAGTTAAAATAAATACAAAGTTGCCTGTAAAATAAATATAAATCCTAAAATAGCTACAATGTAACTATTAGTTATATTGAAGCTATATTAATAGCTAGTCGGGGGCTTAGATTAGGTGTAATTAGTTTAAAATTATTGTAATATTTTATTATTTTTGGTAATTTAGTGTTTGTTTGTATTTTGGTACTTGTATGATGGATGGAAGACCTCTTCTTGCCCCGCTTGGATGAAGACTTCTGCCGGTCTGGATGTCCTCTTCTGCCCCATCGGATGAAGACTTCGGCCCGGCTGGGTGAACACGACTCAAGGTAGGGAGATCTTCAGGGGGGTAGTGTTAGGTTTATTTAAGGGGGGTTTGGGTTAGAGTAGGGGTATGTGGGTGGTGGGTTGTAATGTGGGGGGGGGGGATTGTGTTTTTTTTTTACAGGCAAAAGAGCTGTTTTCTTTGGGGCATGCCCCGCAAAGGGCCCTGTTCAGGGCTGGTAAGGTAATAGAGCTGTTAACTTTTGTAATTTAGTATAGGGTAGGACATTTTTTTTATTTTGGGGGGCTTTGTTATTTTATTAGGGGGCTTAGATTAGGTGTAATTAGTTTAAAATTCTTGTAATATTTTTTTATTTTTTGTAATTTAGTGTTTGTTTTTTTTTGTAATTTAGTGGGGGGTTTTTGTACTTTAGTTTATTTAATTGTAGGTACTTGTAGTTAATTTATTTAATGACAGTGTAGTGTTAGGTTTAATTGTAACTTAGGTTAGGATTTATTTTACAGGTAATTTTGTAATTATTTTAACTAGGTAGCTATTAATTAGTCAATAACTATTTAATAGCTTTTGTACCTAGTTAAAATAAATACAAAGTTTCCTGTAAAATAAATATAAATGCTAAAATAGCTACAATGTAACTATTAGTTATATTGCAGCTATCTTAGGGTTTATTTTACAGGTAAGTATTTTGTTTTAAATATGATTAATTTATTTAGTTAATTAAATGATAGTGTAGTGTTAGGTGTAATTGTAACTTAGTTAGGATTTATTTTACAGGTAGATTTGTATTTATTTTAGCTAGGTAGTTATTAAATAGTTATTAACTATTTAATAACTATTGTACCTAGTTAAAATAAATACAAAGTTGCCTGTAAAATAAAAATAAATGCTAAAATAGCTACAATGTAACTATTAGTTATATTGCAGCTATCTTAGGGTTTATTTTACAGGTAAGTCTTTAGTTTTAAATAGGATTCATTTATTTAACTATAGTAAACTTATTTCGTTTTATTTAAATTATATTTAAGTTAGGGGGTGTTAGTGTTAGGGTTAGACTTAGGTTTAGGGGTTAATAACCTTATTATAGTAGCGGCGACGTTGGGGGCGGGAGATTAGGGGTTAATAATTGTAGGTAGGTAGCGGCGATGTTAGGGAGGGCAGATTAGGGGTTAATAAAATGTATTATAGTGTTTGCGAGGCGGGAGTGCGGCGGTTTAGGGGTTAATACATTTATTATAGTGGCGGCGATTTGCGGTCGGCAGATTAGGGGTTAATACTTGTAGTTAGATTGTGGCGACGTTGGGGGGAGGCAGATTAGGGGTTAATAACTATAATGTAGGGGTCGGCGGTGTTAGGGACACCAGATTAGGGTTTAATAGCTATAATGTAGGCGGCGGCGATATCGGGTCGGCAGATTAGGGGTTAATAAGTGTAGGCAGGTGGAGGCGACGTTGGGGGGGGCAGATTAGGGGTTAATAACTATAATGTAGGGGTCGGCGGTGTTAGGGACAGCAGATTAGGGGTTAATAGCTATAATGTAGGCGGCGGTGATATCGGGTCGGCAGATTAGGGGTTAATACTTGTAGTTAGATTGCGGCGACGTTGGGGGAGGCAGATTAGGGGTTAATAACTATAATGTAGGGGTCGGCGGTGTTAGGGACAGCAGATTAGGGGTTAATAGTTATAATGTAGGTTGCGGTGATATCCGATCGGCAGATTAGGGGTTAAATAATGTTATTATAGGGTTTGCGATGTGGGGGGGGCCTCGGTTTAGTGGTTCATAGGTAGTTTATGGGTGTTAGTGACTTAGTGTACTAAATGGGTGTTAGTGTACTAAAAACATACCGAATTTCGGAACGGAATAGAACCGAATTCAGCCGAATCCGAATAAATCCGAAACGAATTTATTCGGATCCGAATAAATCCGAAACGAATTTATTCAAATTTTGCCGAATCCGATTCGATCCGAAACGAAATTCGAAAAGTCCGAATCGATCCGAACCGAAAACGAACCGAATTTTTTAGCCGTGCACATGTCTACACTACACCAAGCCAGAAATGACCTACATAACCACCTTCTCCAAAAATACCAACAAGACTCAGTCAAATTACAACAAAAATACTTTGATGTCAATAATAAGGTGGGCACATCCCTGGCGTGAGCTCTTAAACGCAGACAATTAAACTCCCACATATATAACATACTTGATGAGAAGGTAAACACATGAAGAGACAGGGAAGCAATAGCAGAAACCCTGAGGAAATATTAAGAAAAACTGTACAACCTAGAAAACAAAGCCACACAGGCAGATATTGACAGTTATCTCGCTGACATTCACCTCCCCACACTCTCAACGGAGGACTCTAAAACTTTAGACTCAGAAATCACAAATGACGAGGTCAAGCGGGCAATTAAAAGTATGCCAAATGGCAAAAGCCCTGGCCCCGACGGGTTGGAGATAACATACTACAAAAGTGTGTCTGTGTGTGTGTATGTTACTATCTTTACAACATTTCCAAGATTAAATAGACACTTAAGAATAAAGTGCATATACGTTTTAGTCACTTGGTCAAAAATTGCACATGTCAAAGGGGGGGGCAAAATTTCTAGTGGCAGCCCTGATCAATATCACGCAACATCTCGCCGTTGGAAAAAAGCATAAAAATACGAGCGATTTAATAATAAATAACAGCACACATGTGCGCCTCTCTGATGGTGAGATGCAGAGAACTTAGAGGAGAACTGGAAGAATTCTACAAATGAATGATAAATTGAGCCCTCTGGGTGCTGTATCCAAATATTAGAAGCTTGGGCCAGCACTACTGCAAAAGGTGCTCGTGAAGACTGGGGTGAAACTGCCTAACCCCTCCAAATATCCAAAATACAAAATGTCCACAGCACCTGAATATAGTAAACTTTTCTTTATTCAGACATATATTAAAAAGCAACGTTTCGTGACCATATGTCACTTAATCATGCTATACTTTGCTTAACACAGGTCTCTACTTTTAAACCTTCATTAATTTTTTCGCACCAGTTACTCTGCTGTTGTACTCTGGCTCCATCTTGTGGTTCTCTTGGGAATTTACATGTATATCTGTGAAGCAAGCATTTAAAAACAATAATATAGTAGCAATAACAGATTGTGCAAAATATAACTTGTTCAATTCCATAAATGCATTTCAATATTTCTATGTACTATATTGTGGCAGACCCTCATTTGATGGTATGTTCACATAAGTGAGTTCAAAAATAGCAAGATAAATCAAAATCTCTATTGAGACCCTTTGGAAACAAAGTTTCCAATTTGTGGATCCACCACATTTCTTTCTGTTTTAGCAATGTCTCTCTGTCCATGCCATTCCTGGGTACCTTTATTTGCTCGATAATTTGCCATCTCAACTGGCTAATTCCGTGCCCTTTTTCCAGGAAGTGCTTGGACAGGGGGGCTTCCAAGTTCTTGCGTCTTATATTAGAACGATGCTGGCTCATGCGTTCCCTTGCCTTTTGCGTTGTCTCTCCTAAATACACCAAAGAACATGGGCATTTGATAAGGTATATAACATATGTTGTTTCGCAAGTACAATACCCATTAATTTCAAACTTTTTACCACTATGTGGATGAAAAAAATTAGAACCTTTTATGATTGAACTACAACTCATGCAATTTAAGCAGGGAAAACTACCTCTTTGTTTAGTGTCCATAAGGGATTGTTTAAGAACTTTTCCTGGTCCTATATCAGTTCTTACTAGACGGTCTCTAATGTTTCTTACTCTCCTAAAGGCCATGAGTGGTGGCTCCTGAAATTGTATTACCTACTGATTGCAATCTCTTAGTACATGCCAGTTCCTGCGTATGATTTTTGATATTTCCCCACTAAGGGCTCGCTTCCATTGAGTCGTAATTCAGTTTGCGTGCACTCGCAAACCGTTAAATATGCTGTTGAAAGCAATATCGTTTATCGACTGTTTCCAATGGCACGTTATACCTCAATATCGGCAGCTGGACTCCGGCTGCCGAAAAAATCTTTGCGTCCCATAGAAAGTAATAGAAGCCATTAATCGATAAATTATACGAGGTTTCCAATGAAAGTGCAAACCGTTAATATACTGTCGGAGGCTGTCGATACATTGAGAAATATTACACCCAGCTCAACTAGGTGTAAAAGAGGAAAATTGTGCTTTTTAAGACCTATTTTCTATTGAAATTATAAAACTTGCAAATAATGCAAGTGTTTTAATGTAGAAATAAAAGTAATATTTATTGTTGTCTCATGTATACAAATAGTTATATTCTAATAGAAATATCAGTATATATTTAAATATAATAATATATGCAAGAACATATCTACAGAATGCAAACTAGACCTATGCCTAGGGCAGCAATACATATTACTTATATTTATGAAGTGGTAAATATAATTATATTAAAAAATAGTATTTGATTATTAAAAATATGGATAAGTGTATCTTTATTTTTCTTGAGAGGTGATCACCGGTAAGGAGCGCGGACGTTAAACGTAAATTCTATAGCGTAAGGTCGGGTTACCTTAGCAACTAATTGATTTTCAAGAAATCCGACATCAGATGGAAGCGTTAACACAACGTTAACTTACAGCTACACGAAAAGAGCGACTGCACGCTATCCGCAAAATATTTCAATGGAAACCTGGTACTAAAATGGAGCCGTAAATTACTTTTAGCTGTCGGCCGCTTCGGTAGCTTACGGCTCCATTTTTAACGACTCAATGGAAGCGAGCCCAAAGTGGGCTATACTGAGACACAAACATCATCCTATAGTCCTGATCCTGTTTTTTATTTCTTTGGGTCGGATTTTTTTACCTCTTCCATTTTTTGTTTAACTAGATTGGGGGAATACCCCCTATCCAAAAATGTATTTGCCATTTCCCTCATCCTGTGCTCACAATCTTCTTCTCTGCTCACAATTCTTTTTACAAAAGGTATGAATTAATGAGCGCAGGGTAAAATCACCAAACTCCTGAAATACGTAAGAGTCTTTATCATAGGTGTATAAAATAGTCAGAAAATGTCATTAGACAGGAGCGCTATAGCTAAAGGTGTAAGAAAATAGTGAGATATAGTGTTACTAATTTAATAAAAAAACTTGTAAATATATCTAATTTACAAGATGTACTAAGATGTGTAAATTCACAAAGTACAACTGTGAAAGGAAATGTGACAATGGTGTAAATTACTTAGTGAAAAAGTGATTTGTGCATACTTGGCAAAAATACAATATAGTATAAATAATCAAAAGTTAATTAATAAATAAGTGACAAACTTGGTGTAATTTGCAAGGCTCTGCCTAAAATTTAATATAATGTATCGACAGAAAAAACAGATATCAAATTAAAAACACAATAGACTAAAAAAACGGACATCTCCGTGTATAAAAAGGTTGCCAACACACCATTAACAGTCATAAAGTGTCTTTCCTTATGGCCAAGTGTACTTGAGCAATCCAGATAAGAGTTATTATGTGGATAGAAGATGCGAGCTTACCCCAAACAGTGCGGCTCTCGATTCTGTGAAAAGAAAATTACCGCCGTGGCGGAAGTGATGTCACCTATATGGGCGCTAGCTTAGCTAAGCAATCCGATTGGTCTTTGAGCGATCGCCTTCAGACTCCAGCTGCTTTGCTTCACAAGGACAGAGTATCCGCTCTTTAAGTGCCCAGAGCACGCAGGATACTATTGAAAGGTGCTGTGTAATAGGTGCAGCTGTTAGAGTTGATTCAAGATCCAGTGTCCTCACCTTCAATTAGGCTGGTAATATAAGTGCATAGACAAGCACAAAGATGATGTATTTTTCAGAGTTTCACAGATGGCAAACAGCATCAATCTGTAGCAGCAACTGTAGGCTGTGAAACACTCTTTAGAGTTCAAAGATAGCAACAAACATCGTATCTTCAACTCCCTTTTCAATACATAGGAGATGCTCCCTTATCCTATCTTTGATCATTCTTTTTGTTTCCCCAAAATATATCAAATCACATGTGCATTTTAGAACATAGATGACCCCTTTAGTGGTACATCTAATACATTCTTTAAGAATAAATTCTTCTCCAGATTTGTGAACTCTCACTGTGCTCCTTTTATCGCTATATTTACAAGCCTTGCAGGAGTAGCAAGGAAAAAAACCTAGTATTTTTACTCCCTGTTAATTTTTCTGTATGGGGTCCAGTGTCTTAATTACCTCTGAGCTCTCTATACTAGTCTAGTTGGATTCCAACAGCTTCATACACGCTAATAGCTGTCATCTCCAACAATGGAAAGACAACATCCCGTTTGGCCAAAGTTTAAGGATTAAGAAAAACTGCTCCAGACCACTAGATTTTGAAAACCAGATTGGGATTTTAATAGAGAAATTCTTAGATAGAGGCTACAATGAAGAGACTGTAAATAAGGCTGTATCACGAGCAAGAGAGACTGATAGAAAATCTCTGCTCTCATATAAACAAAAGACTAGTATAGAGAGCTCAGAGGTAATTAATGTCCCATTCATTACAGAGTATAGTGTAGACCATGGCCTTATGAGAAAGATTTTGAATAAAAATTGGGCTATAATCAAAGCAGATCCTATCATAGGAGATTCTCTTCCACCCAAACCTAGAATGATTTTCAGAAAATCAAAAAATTTTAAGTCTATTCTGGCACCTAGTGCACATAACATTAAGACACTGGACCCCATACAGAAAAATCTACAGGGAGTAAAAATACTAGGTTTTTTTCCTTGCTACTCCTGCAAGGCTTGTAAATATAGCGATAAAAGGAGCACAGTGAGAGTTCACAAATCTGGAGAAGAATTTATTCTTAAAGAATGTATTAGATGTACCACTAAAGGGGTCATCTATGTTCTAAAATGCACATGTGATTTGATATATTTTGGGGAAACAAAAAGAATGATCAAAGATAGGATAAGGGAGCATCTCCTATGTATTGAAAAGGGAGTTGAAGATACGATGTTTGTTGCTATCTTTGAACTCTAAAGAGTGTTTCACAGCCTACAGTTGCTGCTACAGATTGATGCTGTTTGCCATCTGTGAAACTCTGAAAAATACATCATCTTTGTGCTTGTCTATGCACTTATATTACCAGCCTAATTGAAGGTGAGGACACTGGATCTTGAATCAACTCTAACAGCTGCACCTATTACACAGCACCTTTCAATAGTATCCTGCGTGCTCTGGGCACTTAAAGAGCGGATACTCTGTCCTTGTGAAGCAAAGCAGCTGGAGTCTGAAGGCAATCGCTCAAGGACCAATCGGATTGCTTAGCTAAGCCAGCGCCCATATAAGTGACGTCACTTCCGCCACAGTGGTAATTTTCTTTTCACAGAATCGAGAGCCGCACTGTTTGGGGTAAGCTCGCATCTTCTATCCACATAATAACTCTTATCTGGATTGCTCAAGTACACTTGGCCATAAGGAAAGACACTTTATGACTGTTAATGGTGTGTTGGCAACCTTTTTATACACGGAGATGTCCGTTTTTTTAGTCTATTGTGTTTTTAATTTGATATCTGTTTTTTCTGTCGATACATTATATTAAATTTTAGGCAGAGCCTTGCAAATTACACCAAGTTTGTCACTTATTTATTAATTAACTTTTGATTATTTATACTATATTGTATTTTTGCCAAGTATGCACAAATCACATTTTCACTAAGTAATTTACACCATTGTCACATTTCCTTTCACAGTTGTACTTTGTGAATTTACACATCTTAGTACATCTTGTAAATTAGATATATTTACAAGTTTTTTTACTAAATTAGTAACACTATATCTCACTATTTTCGTACACCTTTAGCTATAGCGCTCCTGTCTAACGACATTTTCTCACAATTCTTTTTACCCTTAAGAGTTGACTTTTGGGTAGGGAGTTGATTAATTTTTTTGGGTGGAAGCTGTCATATTTTAATAACGTATTTTGTCCGTGTCCTTAGTATACAAATCAAAACGTAATGTATTGCCATTTTTATATACTCTTGTGTCTAGAAAAGTGACAGACTCCTCGCTGTAAGTAACAGTAAATTGAAGTCCCCTCACCATCGAATTAAGGTCATTGACAAACCTGTTGAGGGTTCCAATGCGGCCCCACCACATGCCAAACACGTCATCAATGTAGCGCCACCACACTGCTCCGTGTTGTTTAAATGTCTCATGTTCATATACCATTTTCTCCTCGAATTCATTCATGAAGAGGTTGGTGTATGATGGGGCAACATTGGAACCCATTGCAGTCCCCTTTATCTGTACAAACCATTCATCTTGGAACAAAAAATAGTTCCAATATAATATTAGCCTGAGTAGTTGTTCACTACTAATTCACTTTGTTTATAAGTGTACCCACTGTTCACCATGAGTGTCTTTTTTACAATGGCTATGCCAGTCTCGTGCTTAATGGATGTGTAAAGACTTTTGACATCCATGGTGAGCAGTAGGTACCTATCAGAGTGTAACTCCAATTGTCTTGCTTTATTTAAAAAGTGGCTGGTATCTTTCAAATAGCTGGACATCCTAGCTACCTCAGGTTGCAAAATTTTGTCAATAAACTTAGAAATGTAGGTATATACAGATTCAATGCTTGAAACTATGGGTCTCCCCGGGGGACTATTGATATCTTTATGGACCTTAGGGACCGTGTAGAATATGGGATTGTGTGGTGTATTTACATGCAAATAATCTGCCAATTTTTTGTCTATAATCTCCATATCCAAAGCTTTCTTTTACAAAGATATGACGAGTCCACGGATTTCATCCTTACTTGTGGGATATTAACCTCCTGCTAACAGGAAGTGGCAAAGAGCACCACAGCAGAGCTGTGTATATAGCCCCTCCCATCCCCTCCACCCCCAGTCATTCTCTTTGCCTGTGTTATACTAGGAAGACATGGTAAAGTGAGGTGTTAGTTTTAGTTTCTTCAATCAAGAAGTTTTTTATTTTAAATGGTACCCGTGCGTACTATTTTCCTCAGGGGGATATGGAAGAAGATTTCTGCCCTGAGGTTGATGAACTTAGCAGTTGTAACTAAGATCTACGCTGGTTCCCACAAGACTTCTGAAGGTAACCATGAGACATCTTCAGTGTGAAGACCGGTTTCATGCTACAAGCAGCATTAAGGTTAATGTGCAGCCTTTTTATTCTGAGGAGACTTGGTGTATCAGAACTGGCTGGCATTATCTCCCTGTATGGGAATGGGGTAAGCATTAATCCTATTTTATAAGAGGGGTATTACTGGAGTCCCTATATTATATTTATCATTGGTTGACTTTATTTGGGTTATGTGACATGGGAGACTATTAAAAAACAATGTATTATGTTTTTTATTCTTGGCATTTAAACTTCTTTGCTTTTTGGTTTGAGGGGTTGTATTCTGTGTTGTGCATTAACTTTGGTGCAAAACCGCATTCCCATGTGGTTGTGTTTGGGCCTACTCCGGCATCGACCTTAAGGGGCGGGGCTTATTTTTGTGCGCTCAGATGCGCACTTCCTTCAGGCTCAGCAGCAGCAAACAGTAACTCCGGTGGCTCCTGGATTGTATAGCTGGTCTGAAGGGTTGGAAATTTGTTTCGAAGTACCCTCGGGGCAGATAGGCGCCACAGCAGAGCTGTGGCGAGGTGCAGAGGGTATTTTTGTTTATATTTTGACTAGTTGTTGAATATAAGTATTTTAAAGCTTTTTTTTCTGCCCTTGCTTTGGGTGCAGTAATTTTTGGATTAACCAACGATCTTAGTTAAATTTGGAGATAATTTAACGTTAATTGAGCTTTTTTGAAAAATTGTTCACTTTTTCTTTTCTTAAAGGCACAGTACACGTTTTTTTCAAATGTTTATTTTTTGCAATAAATAAGTGTTTAAACGACTTTTGAGGTATTACTAGTCTGTTCAACATGTCTGACATTGAGGATTCCCATTGTTCTATGTGTTTAGAAGCTTTTGTGCAACCCCCTCTAACATTGTGTAACTCTTGTACTGAAAGGACCTTACAATGTAAAAAGCATATTTAAAATAAAGAAAGTGTGCCTAAGGATGATTCTCAGTCTGAAGAGAATCAGGATATGCCATCCAATTCTCCCCAAGTGTCACAACCTTTAACGTCCACACAAGCGACGCCAAGTACTTCTAGTGCGTCTAATTATTTTACTCTGCAGGAGAGGTATTATCTAAATTACCAGTGTTGCAGGGTAAACGCAGTAGGTCAGGTATTAATGTAAATACTGAATCCTCTGATGCTTTATTAGCTATTTCCGATGTTCCCTCACAGTGCTCTGAATTGGGGATCAGGGAATTACTGTCTGAAGGTGAAATTTCTGATTCAGGGAATGTTTTACCTCGGACAGATTCGGATGTTATGTCATTTAAATTTAAGCTTGAACACCTCTGCCTGTTTCCGAGGTTTTAGCGACTCTGGATGATTGTGACCCTATTGTGATTCCTCCAGCGAAATTGTGTAAAATGGATTAATATTTGGAAGTACCTACTTACACTGATGTTTTTCTGGTACCTAAGTGAATTTCGGAAATTATTCGAAAAGGAATGGGATAGACCAGGTATACCGTTTTCTCCCCCTCCTAGTTTTAAGAAAATGTTTCCCATATCAGATACCATTCGGGACTCATGGCAAACGGTCCCTAAAGTAGAGGGAGCTATATCTACCCTAGCTAAGCGTACTACTATACCCATTGAGGATAGTTGTGCTTTCAAGGACCCTATGGATAAGAAATTAGAGGGTCTACTAAAGAAAATATTTGTTAATCAGGGGTTTCTTTTACAATCTACGGCTTGCATTGTTCCTGTAACTACTGTAGCAGCTTTTTGGTTTGAGGCTCTAGAAGAGTCTCTTAAGGTTGAGACTCCATTAGATGACATCCTAGATAGAATTAAGGCTCTCAAGCTAGCTAATTCTTTTATTACTGATGCCACTTTTGAAATTGCTAAATTAGCGGCAAAAAATGCAGGATTTGCTATTTTAGCACGTAGAGCATTATGGCTCAAATCTTGGTCTGCTGATGTGTCATCAAAACATAAGCTTTTAGCTATTCCCTTTAAAGGTAAGACCCTTTTCGGGCCAGAATTGAAGGAAATCATTTCTGATATTACAGGAGGTAAAGGCCATGCCCTACCTCAGGATAAGTCGGTTAAAATGAGGGGTAAACAGAATAAATTTTGTTCCTTTCGGAACTATAAAGGAGGACCCCCCGCTTCTTCTTCTTCCACAAAGCAGGAAGGCAATTTTTCCCAATCTAAGTCAGTCTGGAGACCCAATCAGAACTGGAATAAGGGTAAACAATCCAAAAAGCCCACTGCTGCTCCTAAGACAGCATAAATGGGTTGCCCCCTATCCGGGACAGGGTCTAGTAGGGGCAGACTCTCTTTCTTTGCTCAGGCTTGGGCAAGAGATGTTCAGGATTCCTGGGCACTAGAAATAGTGACCCACAGTTATCAATTGGAATTCAAGGATTTTCTCCCAAGAGGGAGATTTCATCTTTCAAAATTATCTGCAAACCAGATAAAAAGAGAGGCATTCTTACTCTGTGTAAAAGACCTTTCTACTATGGGAGTAGTTTGTCCAGTTCCAAAATTGGATCAGGGACAGGGGTTTTACTCAAACCTATTTGTGGTTCCCAAAAAAGAGGGAACGTTCAGACCCATCTTAGACCTCAAGTGTCTAAACACATTTCTAAGAGTTCCATCATTCAAGATGGGGACAATTCGAACAATTTTACCAATGATCCAGGAGGGTCAATATATGACTATCGTGGATTTGAAGGATGCTTACCTTCATATTCCAATCCACAAAGATCATCATTGGTTTCTAAGGTTTGCCTTCTTGGACAAACATTATCAGTTTGTGGCTCTTCCCTTCGGGTTGGCCACAGCACCCAGAATCTTCACAAAGGTCTAGGGTCTCTTTTGGCGGTTCTCAGACCGTGAGGAATAGCAGTGGCGCCTTACTCGGACGACATTCTGATTCAGGCGTCAACATATCATCTGACAAAATCTCACACGGACACAGTGTTGTCTTTTCTAAGAACTCACGGCTGGAAGGTGAACATAGAGAAGAGTTCACTTGTCCCACAGACAAGGGTTCCCTTCTTGGGAACTCTAATAGACTCGGTAGCCATGAAAATATTTCTGACGGAGGTCAGAAAATCAAAGATTCTAAATACTTGCCGAGCACTTCAGTCCATTCCTCGGCCATCAGTGGCTCAGTGTATGAAGTTAATTGGATTAATGGTAGCGGCAATGGACATTGTTCCGTTTGCTCGCTTTCATCTCAGACCACTGCAACTGTGCATGCTCGGACAGTGGAATGGGGATTATGCAGATTTATCTCCTCAGATAAATCTGGATCAAGAGACCAGAAACTCTCTTCTTTGGTGGTTGTCGCCGGATCATCTGTCCCAAGGGACTTGTTTCTGCAGACCCTCATGGGTGATAGTGACAACAGATGCCAGCCTTCTGGGCTGGGGTGCAGTTTGGAACTCCCTGAAGGCTCAGGGTGTTTGGACTCAAGTGGAGTCTCTACTTCCAATCAATATTCTGGAACTGAGAGCAATTTTCAATGCACTTCAGGCATGGCCTCAGTTGGCTTCAGCCAAATTCATCAGATTCCAGTCGGACAACATCACGACTGTGGCATATATCAATCATCAGGGGGGAACAAGGAGTTCCTTAGCGATGATAGAAGTATCCAAGATACTTCACCCGGAGGTATTTGCCTCATTGATTCTCAGATGGGGCAGACCGGAATTGGATTTGATGGCATCTCGACAGAATGCCAAGCATTCAAGATACGGTTCCCGGTTAAGAGATCCCTAGGCCGATCTGATAGATGCCTTGGCAGTGCCTTGGTTGTTCAGCCTAGCTTATGTGTTTCCGCCATTTCCTCTCCTCCCACGCGTGATTGCTCGAATCAAACAGGAGAGAGCTTCAGTGATCCTGATAGCGCCTGCGTGGCCATGCAAGACTTGGTATGTGGATCTAATGGACATGTCCTCTCTGCCACCGTGGAGACTTCCATTGAGACAGGACCTTCTCATTCAAGCTCCATTCCAACATCCAAATCTAATTTCTCTGCAGCTGACTGCGTGGAGATTGAACGCTTGATTTTATCGAAGCGAGGATTCTCTGACTCAGTTATCAATACTTTGATACAGGCTAGAAAGCCTGTTACTAGAAAAATCTATCATAAGATATGGTGTAAATATCTTTATTGGTGTGGATCCAAGGGTTACTCGTGGAGTAAAATTAGGATTCCTAGGATTCTCTCTTTTCTCCAAGAAGGATTGGAGAAAGGGTTATCAGCGAGTTCCTTAAAGGGACAAATTTGAGCTTTGTCAATTCTGTTTCACAAACGTTTGGCAAATGTGCCAGATGTTCAGTCTTTTTGTCAGGCTCTATCTAGAATTAAGCCTGTATTTAGACCAATAGCTCCTCCCTGGAGTTTGAATTTAGTTATTCAAGGTCTTCAATGGGTTCCGTTTGAACCCATGCATTGCATGGATATTAAATTGTTATCCTGGAAAGAGGTAGTTTTCCCTGCTTAAATTGCATGAGTTGTAGTTCAATCATAAAAGGTTCTAATTTTTTTCATCCACATAGTGGTAAAAAGTTTGAAATTAATGGATATTATACCTGTGAAACAACATATGTTATATACCTTATCAAATGCCCATGTTCTTTGGTGTATTTAGGAGAGACAACGCAAAAGGCAAGGGAACGCATGAGCCAGTATCGTTCTAATATAAGACGCAAGAACTTGGAAGCCTTATCTGGACTTATCAGTGGCGCCTTATCTGGACGACATTCTGATTCAGGCGTCAACATATCATCTGACAAAATCTCACACGGACACAGTATTGTCTTTTCTGAGAACTCACAGCTGGAAGGTGAACATAGAGAAGAGTTCACTTGTCCCAGAGACAATGGTTCCCTTCTTGGGAACTCTGATAGACTCGGTAGCCATGAAAATATTTCTGACGGAGGTCAGAAAATCAAAGATTCAAAATACTTGCTGAGCACTTCAGTCCATTCCTTGGCCATCAGTGGCTCAGTGTATAGAGGTAATTGGATTAATGGTAGCGGCAATGGACATTGTTCCGTTTGCTCGCTTTCATCTCGGACCACTGCAACTGTGCATGCTCGGACAGTGGAATGGGGATTATGCAGATTTATCTCCTCAGATAAATCTGGATCAAGAGACCAGAAACTCTCTTCGTTGGTGGTTGTTGCCGGATCATCTGTCCCATGGGACTTGTTTCCGCAGACCCTCATGGGTGATAGTGACAACAGATGCCAGCCTTCTGGGCTGGGGTGCAGTTTGGAACTCCCTGAAGGCTCAGGGTGTTTGGACTCAGGTGAAGTCTCTACTTCCAATCAATATTCTGGAACTGAGAGCAATTTTCAATGCGCTTCAGGCATGGCCTCAGTTGGCTTCAGCCAAATTCATCAGATTCCAGTCAGACAACATCACGACTGTGGCATATATCAATTATCAGGGGGAAACAAGGAGTTCCTTAGCGATTATAGAAGTATGCAAGATAATCAGTTGGGCGGAAGCCCACTCTTGCCATCTGTCAGCGATCTACATCCCAGGAGTAGAGAACTGGGAAGCAGATTTTCTAAGTCGACAGACTTTTCATCCGGGGGAGTGGGAACTTCACCCGGAGGTATTTGCCTCATTGATTCTCAAATGGGGCAGACCGGAATTGGATTTGATGGCATCTCGACAGAATGCCAAGCTTCCAAGATACGGATCCCGGTCAAGGGATCCCCAGGCCGAACTGATAGATGCCTTGGCAGTGCCTTGGATGTTCAGCCTAGCTTTTGTATTTCCGCCGTTTCCTCTCCTCCCACGCGTGATTGCTCGAATCAAACAGGAGAGAGCTTCAGTGATCCTGATAGCGCCTGCGTGGTCACGCAGGACTTGGTATGCGGATCTAGTGAACATGTCCTCTCTGCCACCGTGGAAACTTCCATTGAGACAGGACCTTCTCATTCAAGATCCATTCCAACATCCAAATCAAATTTCTCTGCAGCTGACTGCGTGGAGATTGAACGCTTGATTTTATCGAAGCGAGGATTCTCTGACTTGGTTATCAATACTTTTATACAGGCTAGAAAGCCTGTCACTAGAAAAATCTATCATAAGATATGGCGTAAATATCTTTATTGGTGTGGATCCAAGGGTTACTCATGGAGTAAAATTAGGATTCCTAGGATTCTCTCTTTTCTCCAAAAAGGATTGGAGAAAGGGTTATCAGCGAGTTCCTTAAAGAGACAAATTTCAGCTTTGTGAATTCTGTTTCACAAACATTTGGCAAATGTGCCAGATGTTCAGTCTTTTTGTCAGGCTCTATCTAGAATTAAGCCTGTATTTAGACCAATTAGTCCTCCCTGGAGATTGAATTTAGTTCTTCGAGTTCTTCAAGGAGTTCCGTTTGAACCCATGCATTCCATGGATATCAAATTGTTATCCTGGAAAGTTCTGTTTTTAGTTGCTATTTCTTCTGCTAGAAGAGTTTCTGAGCTTTCAGCACTCCAGTGTGATTCCCCTTATCTTATTTTTCATTCTGATAAGGTGGTGTTAGGTACCAAACCTGGATTCCTTCCTAAGGTTGTTTCAAATAAGAATATTATTCAGGAAATTGTTGTTCCTTCCTTGTGTCCTAACCCTTCTTCTAAGAAGGAGCGTATGTTGCATAATTTGGATGTGGTCCGTGCCTTAAAGTTTTACTTACAAGCAACTAAGGATTTCCGTCAATCATCTTCATTATTCATTGTCTATTCTGAAAAGCTTAGGGGTCAGAATGCTACGGCTACCTCTCTTTCTTTTTGGCTGAGAAGTATCATCCGCCTGGCATATGAGACTGCTGGACAGCAGCCTCCTGAAAGAATTACGACTCACTCTACTAGGGCTGTGGCTTCCACATGGGCTTTTAAGAACGATGCATCTGTTGAACAGATTTGTAAGGCTGCGACTTGGTCGTCTCTTCACAATTTTTTTCAAATTTTCCAAATTTGATACTTTTGCTTCTTCTGAGGCTATTTTTGGGAGAAAGGTTCTTCAAGCAGTGGTTCCTTCTGTTTAGGTTCCTGTCTTGTCCCTGCCTTTTCATCCATGTCCTATTGCTTTGGTATTAGTTTCCCACAAGTAAGGATGAAATCTGTGGACTCGTCATATCTTTGTAAAAGAAAAGTAAATTTATGCTTAGCTGATAAATTAATTTCTTTTACAATATGATGAGTCCACGGCCCACCCTGCTCTTTTTAAGACAGTTTTTCTTTATATTTTTTGTAAACTTCAGTCACCTCTGCACCTTTTAGCCTTTCCTTTTCTCTTCCTATACCTTCGGCCGAATGACTGAGGGTGGAGGGGATGGGAGGGGCTATATATACAGCTCTGCTGTGGTGCTCTTTGCCACTTCCTGTTAGCAGGAGGTTAATATCCCACAAGTAAGGATGAAATCCGCGGACTCGTCATAACGTAAAAGAAATTAATTTATCAAGTAAGCATAAATTTACTTTTTTTCAATATGGACTGTATCTCTTTCTGAATCTTAGTTAATGGATTAGTTTTATTTAGTGCATCTATGTCATTTCTAGTATAATTGATCATATGGACCAATTTACCTCCTTCCCATTTCTTAGCCTGTTCCTTCTTATTTTTATTATCAACCCTCAGTTTTTAATTGCATTTCCTACAAGATTGATAAAAGTATTAACACTGTTGTTATTTACAAAAGGATTGAAAGTACTTTTTTTCTTAATTCCCAATGTTTGCAGAGACCAGTTGTTTTGATTCGCACTCATGGCCTTTAGGAGAGTAAGAAACAATAGAGACCATCTAGTAAGAACTGATATAGGACCAGGCAAAGTTCTTAAACAATCCCTTATGGGCACTAAACAAAGAGGTAGTTTTCCCTGCTTAAATTGCATGAGTTGTAGTTTAATCATAAAAGGTTCTAATTTTTTTCATCCACATAGTGGTAAAAAGTTTGAAATTAATGGGTATTATACTTGCGAAACAACATATGTTATATACCTTATCAAATGCCCATGTTCTTTGGTGTATTTAGGAGAGACAACGCAAAAGGCAAGGGAACGCATGAGCCAGCATCGTTTTAATATAAGACGCAAGAACTTGGAAGCCCCTCTGTCCAAGCACTTCCTGGAAAAAGGGCACGGAATTAGCCAGTTGAGATGGCAAATTATCGAGCAAATAAAGGTGCCCAGGAATGGCATGGACAGAGAGACATTGCTAAAACAGAAAGAAATGTGGTGGATCCACAAATTGGAAACTTTGTTTCCAAAGGGTCTCAATAGAGATTTTGATTTATCTTGCTATTTTTGAACTCACTTATGTGAACATACCATCAAATGAGGGTCTGCCACAATATAGTACATAGAAATATTGAAATGCATTTATGGAATTGAACAAGTTATATTTTGCACAATCTGTTATTGCTACTATATTATTGTTTTTAAATGCTTGCTTCACAGATATACATGTAAGTTCCCAAGAGAACCACAAGATGGAGCCAGAGTACAACAGCAGAGTAACTGGCGCGAAATGAAGGTTTAAAAGTAGAGACCTGTGTTAAGCAAAGCATAGCATGATTAAGTGACATATGGTTACGAAACGTTGCTTTTTAATATATGTCTGAATAAAGAAAAGTTTACTATATTCAGGTGCTGTGGACATTTTGTATTTTGGACCTCTGGGTGCTGTAGGCAGACTGAAAGGGAGGGACAAATATGGATAATGCTTGTCTAGAAAAGCAAATCTCAGGAACTTTACATGAATAGGCATATGCAATCTTTTAAGTCTATTTGTTAGACATAAACTAAACCACCTGCACTAAGGGAAGTAAAGTGCGAATTGTCTTCAATTTGAAAGTAGGAACTTTCAGGAATTTGTTCAATATTTTGCGAGAGACCAAAACGAACACATTTTCTTTGGTACTATAAAGTATTTTTAATAAAATCACTGGTTTATTTCTGAAGTTACAACTGGAGCAATCACTCCCATTAATTTAATATATTTTACAAAAGCTTGGGCCTTTAAAGAACCTCGAAGCACTGAAGACAGAAAGAATCTTTCCAGAGGAGACCTTGAACGAAAGCTTATTCTTTACCCTTGGGAAAGGATTTGCAAAACCCAGAAATCTTAAAAATATCTCTCTTAAGCCTCCTGAAAGAGACTCAATCTGTCCCCCACTAGAGATTGCTTTGGTATGGGGGATGCACCTTTATGTGGTCTTGACGGCTAGTGTAGACTGTTTGTTTTTGGACCAAGAAAGGCTGGAAAGGAAGATTTGGAGTATCCACAACTCTGGGCAGGGGGGCGGGGAGTTTTCTGAAATGAAAACATCCTGCAGATCTGAGCTTACCCTTAGATTTTTAATCATAGAGTAGAAAAGCTACCTTACCCCAATGACTGTTGCAATAATAGCATTCAGTCCAGGCCCAAACAGACGGCTAGATTTGGAGTTTGGCGGTAAAAGGGCTGTTAACGCTCCGCGGGTTTTTTTCTGGCCGCACCATAAATTTAACTCTGGTATCGAGAGTTCAAACAAATGCTGCGTTAGGCTCCAAAAAAGGAGCGTAGAGCATATTTACCGCAAATGCAACTCTCGATACCAGAGTTGCTTACGGACGCGGCCGGCCTCAAAAACGTGCTCGTGCACGATTCTCCCATAGGAAACAATGGGGCTGTTTGAGCTGAAAAAAAACCTAACACCTGCAAAAAAGCAGCGTTCATCTCCTAACGCAGCCCCATTGTTTCCTATGGGGAAACACTTCCTACGTCTGCACCTAACACTCTAACATGTACCCCGAGTCTAAACACCCCTAGCCTTACACTTATTAACCCCTAATCTGCCGCCCCCGCTATCGCTGACCCCTGCATTACACTTTTAACCCCTAATCTGCCGCTCCGTAAACCGCCGCCACCTACGTTATCCCTATGTACCCCTAATCTGCTGCCCTAACATCGCCGACCCCTATGTTATATTTATTAACCCCTAATCTGCCCCCCACAACGTCGCCGACACCTACCTACACTTATTAACCCCTAATCTGCCGAGCGGACCTGAGCGCTACTATAATAAAGTTATTAACCCCTAATCCGCCTCACTAACCCTATCATAAATAGTATTAACCCCTAATCTGCCCTCCCTAACATCGCCGACACCTACCTTCAATTATTAACCCCTAATCTGCCGACCGGAGCTCACCGCTATTCTAATAAATGTATTAACCCCTAAAGCTAAGTCTAACCCTAACACTAACACCCCCCTAAGTTAAATATAATTTTTATCTAACGAAATAAATTAACTCTTATTAAATAAATGATTCCTATTTAAAGCTAAATACTTACCTGTAAAATAAATCCTAATATAGCTACAATATAAATTACATTTATATTATAGCTATTTTAGGATTAATATTTATTTTACAGGTAACTTTGTATTTATTTTAACCAGGTACAATAGCTATTAAATAGTTAAGAACTATTTAATAGTTACCTAGTTAAAATAATTACAAATTTACCTGTAAAATAAATCCTAACCTAAGATATAATTAAACCTAACACTACCCTATCAATAAAATAATTAAATAAACTACCTACAATTACCTACAATTAACCTAACACTACACTATCAATAAATTAATTAAACACAATTGCTACAAATAAATACAATTAAATAAACTATCTAAAGTACAAAAAATAAAAAAGAACTAAGTTACAGAAAATAAAAAAATATTTACAAACATAAGAAAAATATTACAACAATTTTAAACTAATTACACCTACTCTAAGCCCCCTAATAAAATAACAAAGACCCCCAAAATAAAAAATTCCCTACCCTATTCTAAAATACAAAAATTACAAGCTCTTTTACCTTACCAGCCCTGAACAGGGCCCTTTGCGGGGCATGCCCCAAGAATTTCAGCTCTTTTGCCTGTAAAAAAAAACATACAATACCCCCCCCCCAACATTACAACCCACCACCCACATACCCCTAATCTAACCCAAACCCCCTTAAATAAACCTAACACTAATCCCCTGAAGATCTTCCTACCTTGTCTTCACCATCCAGGTATCACCGATCCGTCCTGGCTCCAAGATCTTCATCCAACCCAAGCGGGGGTTGGCGATCCATAATCCGGTGCTCCAAAGTCTTCCTCCTATCCGGCAAGAAGAGGACATCCGGACCGGCAAACATCTTCTCCAAGCGGCATCTTCTATGTTCTTCCATCCGATGACGACCGGCTCCATCTTGAAGACCTCCAGCGCGGATCCATCCTCTTCTTCCGACGACTAGACGACGAATGACGGTTCCTTTAAGGGACGTCATCCAAGATGGCGTCCCTCGAATTCCGATTGGATGATAGGATTCTATCAGCCAATCGGAATTAAGGTAGGAATATTCTAATTGGCTGATGGAATCATCCAATCAGAATCAAGTTCAATCCGATTGGCTGATCCAATCAGCCAATCAGATTGAGCTCGCATTCTATTGGCTGATCGGAACAGCCAATAGAATGCGAGCTCAATCTGATTGGCTGATTGGATCAGCCAATCGGATTGAACTTGATTCTGATTGGCTGATTCCATCAGCCAATCAGAAAATTCCTACCTTAATTCCGATTGGCTGATAGAATCCTATCATCCAATCGGAATTCGAGGGACGCCATCTTGGATGACGTCCCTTAAAGGAACCGTCATTCGTCGTCTAGTCGTCGGAAGAAGAGGATGGATCCGCGCTGGAGGTCTTCAAGATGGAGCCGGTCGTCATCGGATGGAAGAACATAGAAGATGCCGCTTGGAGAAGATGTTTGCCGGTCCGGATGTCCTCTTCTTGCCGGATAGGAGGAAGACTTTGGAGCACCGGATTATGGATCGCCAACCCCCGCTTGGGTTGGATGAAGATCTTGGAGCCAGGACGGATCGGTGATACCTGGATGGTGAAGACAAGGTAGGAAGATCTTCAGGGGATTAGTGTTAGGTTTATTTAAGGGGGTTTGGGTTAGATTAGGGGTATGTGGGTGGTGGGTTGTAATGTTGGGGGGGGGGTCTTGTATGTTTTTTTTTACAGGCAAAAGAGCTGAAATTCTTGGGGCATGCCCCGCAAAGGGCCCTGTTCAGGGCTGGTAAGGTAAAAGAGCTTGTAATTTTTGTATTTTAGAATAGGGTAGGGAATTTTTTATTTTGGGGGTCTTTGTTATTTTATTAGGGGGCTTAGAGTAGGTGTAATTAGTTTAAAATTGTTGTAATATTTTTCTTATGTTTGTAAATATTTTTTTATTTTCTGTAACTTAGTTCTTTTTTATTTTTTGTACTTTAGATAGTTTATTTAATTGTATTTATTTGTAGCAATTGTGTTTAATTAATTTATTGATAGTGTAGTGTTAGGTTAATTGTAGGTAATTGTAGGTAGTTTATTTAATTATTTTATTGATAGGGTAGTGTTAGGTTTAATTATATCTTAGGTTAGGATTTATTTTACAGGTAAATTTGTAATTATTTTAACTAGGTAACTATTAAATAGTTCTTAACTATTTAATAGCTATTGTACCTGGTTAAAATAAATACAAAGTTACCTGTAAAATAAATATTAATCCTAAAATAGCTATAATATAAATGTAATTTATATTGTAGCTATATTAGGATTTATTTTACAGGTAAGTATTTAGCTTTAAATAGGAATCATTTATTTAATAAGAGTTAATTTATTTCGTTAGATAAAAATTATATTTAACTTAGGGGGGTGTTAGTGTTAGGGTTAGACTTAGCTTTAGGGGTTAATACATTTATTAGAATAGCGGTGAGCTCCGGTCGGCAGATTAGGGGTTAATAATTGAAGGTAGGTGTCGGCGATGTTAGGGAGGGCAGATTAGGGGTTAATAACTTTATTATAGTAGCGCTCAGGTCCGCTCGGCAGATTAGGGGTTAATAAGTGTAGGTAGGTGTCGGCGACGTTGTGGGGGGCAGATTAGGGGTTAATAAATATAACATAGGGGTCGGCGATGTTAGGGGCAGCAGATTAGGGGTACATAGCGATAACGTAGGTGGCGGCGATTTGCGGTCGGAAGATTAGGGGTTAATTATTTTAAGTAGCTTGCGGCGACGTTGTGGGGGGCAAGTTAGGGGTTAATAAATATAATATAGGGGTCGGCGGGGTTAGGGGCAGCAGATTAGGGGTACATAAGTATAACGTAGGTGGCGGTCGGCAGATTAGGGGTTAAAAATTTTAATCAAGTGGCGGCGATGTGGGGGGACCTCAGTTTAGGGGTACATAGGTAGTTTATGGGTGTTAGTGTACTTTAGGGTACAGTAGTTAAGAGCTTTATAAACCGGCGTTAGCCAGAAAGCTCTTAACTCCTGCTTTTTTCAGGCGGCTGGAATCTTGTCGTTAGAGCTCTAACGCTCACTGCAGAAACGACTCTAAATACCAGCGTTAGAAAGATCCCATTGAAAAGATAGGCTACGCAAATGGCGTAGGGGGATCTGCGGTATGGAAAAGTCGCGGCTGTAAAGTGAGCGTTAGACCCTTTAATCACTGACTCCAAATACCAGCGGGCGGCCAAAACCAGCGTTAGGAGCCTCTAACGCTGGTTTTGACGGCTACCGCCGAACTCTAAATCTAGGCCAGAGATATTTACCCTCAAAGTGTGAGAAAGCAATTTAGATACCATATCAGCAGACCAAGACTTAAAGTGCCATGAAACATGTTGAGATCTGTGCATATCCTAAAAGGGCTAATTAAGTAAAAAATAGTTTGCATAAAAAATTGTTTAAAAATTGCTGGCAATTATTATATTTTTTTTCAAAAATAAGCAAAATTAGTTATATAGCCATGCTGCAAGGAGTAGTCTGATCCACCCCCACCCTTATCAGTGGTTAGCTACAGAAACACAGGCATTGTATTTCACTGCAGTTTATTTGCTTTTAGGCATGCTCCAGCAGATAATCAGTGTCTACTTTGGCATTCTACCAAAAGCAAAGGTGGATATAGATACAGTCATAGAAGGAATTGTGTGTGGGGGAGTTAGAGCTGTACAATTCAGAAACTTAAAGAAAGGGTTAATGATGAGGCACTGCAGTATAAATTTGCAGGTAATGTAAATAAAGTATATATTATTATATTATGTCTCTATCTCAACTTGTTTTATGTCCCTTTAAGCCACAAAGCTCTTCTAGCTAAAACAGCATTAATGCAGCATTCTTAGCATTAATGTGAATAATTTCCACTGCTGCATAACAAATAAAGGAATTTTCTGCTTTCATGAGATTAATGCAATACTGAATCTCATACAAAGTGGTTTCCCCAGAAACAAGTTCTGAAAGGTTGTCACAACAAATAGCAGTAGCAGCAGCTATACAGGCCATACTGACTTTAAAGCCTGTGGGCTGAAATTATAATCGATGAAAACCTTCAAGAGGAGCTATCCTCCAAAGAAATATGGGTATGCCTGACAAGAGTGGAAACAGCTGCTTCCACCTTAGTAACAGATTCCCAAATCTCTATATTAACAGAAGGAAGAGGAAACTAGACATGTGCCCAGCGGAAAAAAAAAATTTGTTTCGGATTTTTTTCGAATTTCGTTTTTGGATCGATTCGAATTCAGATTCATTCGAATGTATTTGTTTCGTCTTCATTTGGATTCAAATAAATTTGGATGTATTCAGATGTATTCGTTCTGATTCAATTCGTAAATTCGGAAGTTCCGTATCTGTTATGTTGATTCAGATGGTTCCAAGTTACACAAATTGTTGTTAGTTGTTGTTAGTATTAGAGTTGTTGTTGCTAGTATTAGAGTTGTTAGTATTATAATTGTTGTTAGTTGTTGTTGTTAGTATTAGAGTTGTTGTTGTTAGTATTAGAGTTGTTGTTGTTGTTAGTATTAGAGTTGTTGTTAGTATTAGAATTGTTGTTAGTTGTTGTTGTTTTATACTGAATTGTGATTAGTCCATGGTCATTCGAATGTAGCAAATAAATCAGAAATAATTTATTCGTTACAAATGCATTCGGACTAGTTTAGTTTCGTTGCTAGGGTAATTCAGAAATTCAAATAGAATCTCCGAATTTGTCAAATTCTTCCGAATTTAGATTAGAAAGAGGTACAGGAAAGAGGAAGGCTGTTTGGGAGCTGCCCTCAAGAATTAACCAATCATTTAAACAGGTTGTAATAAATTGACTGGATAGAGTAGACATTTTTAACAACTTTCCAGTTTACTTCTAATATCATTTTTTCTTATTTCTCTTGGAATTCTTTGTTAAAGAGTATAGGTGAGTTCAGAAGTGTGCATGTTAATATAGACATCTGACAGCAGTGTTTGCTACATTGTTTATTGCAGTGTTATAATGTTGCAAAAACTGCTGCCACAGACTGCATAAGACATGTGCACACTCCTAATCTCCTATCAGCCTACCTAGGCTTATGTCTCAACAAAGGATAACAAGTGAGCAAAGCAAATTTGATAATACAAGTTAATTTTAAATTTATTTCGCCAAATAAAGACAAGTAAAGAGACCCCAGAAGACACTTGGGCCTAGATTTGGAGTTTTGTCGGTAACGACCCGAAAAACTAACGCCGGCTTTTTCTGGCAACACCATAAAAATAACTCTGGTATTGAGAGTCCACATAAAGGCTGCGTTAGGCTCCAAAAAAGGAGCGTAGAGCATATTTAACGCAGCTTCAACTCTCGATACCAGAGTTGCTTACGGACGCGGCCAGCCTCAAAAACGTGCTCGTGCACGATTCCCCCATAGGAAACAATGGGGCTGCTTGAGCTGAAAAAAAAACAAACACCTGCAAAAAAGCCGCGTTCAGCTCCTAACGCAGCCCCATTGTTTGCTATGCGGTAACCCTTCCTACGTCTGCACTTAACACTCTAACATGTACCCCGAGTCTAAACACCCCTAACCTTACACTTATTAACCCCTAATCTGCCGCCCCCTGCATATTATTATTAACCCCTAATCTGCCGCTCCGTAAACTGCCGCTACTTACATTATCCCTATGTACCCCTAATCTGCTGCCCTAACATCGCCGACCCCTATATTATATTTATTAACCCCTAATCTGCCCCCCACAACGTCGCCTCCACCTGCCTACACTTATTAACCCCTAATCTGCCGAGCGGACCTGAGCGCTACTATAATAAAGTTATTAACACCTAATCCGCCTCACTAACCCTATCATAAATAGTATTAACCCCTAATCTGCCCTCCCTAACATCGCCGACACCTAACTTCAAACATTAACCCCTAATCTGCCGACTGGAGCTCACCGCTATTCTAATAAATGTATTAACCCCTAAAGCTAAGTCGAACCCTAACACTAACACCCCCCTAAGTTAAATATAATTTAAATCTAACGAAATTAATTAACTCTTATTAAATAAATTATTCCTATTTAAAGCTAAATACTTACCTGTAAAATAAATCCTAATATAGCTACAATATAAATTATAATTATATTATAGCTATTTTAGGATTTATATTTATTTTACAGGTAATTTTGTATTTATTTTAACCAGGTACAATAGCTATTAAATAGTTAAGAACTATTTAATAGCTAAAATAGTTAAAATAATTACAAATTTACCTGTAAAAGAAATCCTAACCTAAGTTACAAATAAACCTAACACTAGACTATCAATAAATTAATTAAATAAACTACCTACAATTACCTACAATTAACCTAACACTACACTATCAATAAATTAATTAAATACAATTGCTACAAATAAATACAATTAAATAAACTAGCTAAAGTACAAAAAATAAAAAAGAACTAAGTTACAAAAAATAAAAAAATATTTACAAACATAAGAAAAATATTACAACAATTTTAAACTAATTACACCTACTCTAAGCCCCCTAATAAAATAACAAAGCCCCCCAAAATAAAAAAATGCCCTACCCTATTCTAAATTACTAAAGTTCAAAGCTCTTTTACCTTACCAGCCCTGAACAGGGCCCTTTGCGGGGCATGCCCCAAGAAATACAGCTCTTTTGCCTGTAAAAAAAAAAATACAATACCCAAGCCCCCCAACATTACAACCCACCACCCACATACCCCTAATCTAACCCAAACCCCCCTTAAATAAACCTAACACTAAGCCCCTGAAGATCATCCTACCTTGTCTTCACCATACCAGGTTCACCGATCCGTCCAGAAGAGCTCCTCCGATGTCCTGATCCAAGCCCAAGCGGGGGGCTGAAGAGGTCCATGATCCGGCTGAAGTCTTCATCCAAGCGGGGCAGAAGAGGTCTTCCATCCGATTGAAGTCTTCATCCAAGCGGCATCCATCCAGAGCGAAGCGGCAGCATCCTGAAGACCTCCACCGCGGAACATCCATCCTGGCCGACGACTGAACGACGAATGACGGTTCCTTTAAATGACGTCATCCAAGATGGCGTCCCTCGAATTCCGATTGGCTGATAGGATTCTATCAGCCAATCGAAATTAAGGTAGGAATATTCTGATTGGCTGATGGAATCAGCCAATCAGAATCAAGTTCAATCCGATTGGCTGATCCGATCAGCCAATCAGATTGAGCTCGCATTCTATTGGCTGTTCCGATCAGCCAATAGAATGCAAGCTCAATCTGATTGGCTGATTGGATCAGCCAATCGATTGAACTTGATTCTGATTGGCTGATTCCATCAGCCAATCAGAATATTCCTACCTTAATTCCGATTGGCTGATAGAATCCTATCAGCCAATCGGAATTCGAGGGACGCCATCTTGGATGACGTCATTTAAAGGAACCGTCATTCGTCGTTCAGTCGTCGGCCAGGATGGATGTTCCGCGGTGGAGGTCTTCAGGATGCTGCCGCTTCGCTCCGGATGGATGCCGCTTGGATGAAGACTTCAATCAGATGGAAGACCTCTTCTGCCCCGCTTGGATGAAGACTTCAGCCGGATCATGGACCTCTTCAGCCCCCCGCTTGGGCTTGGATCAGGACATCGGAGGAGCTCTTCTGGACGGATCGGTGAACCTGGTATGGTGAAGACAAGGTAGGATGATCTTCAGGGGCTTAGTGTTAGGTTTATTTAAGGGGGGTTTGGGTTAGATTAGGGGTATGTGGGTGGTGGGTTGTAATGTTGGGGGCTTGGGTATTGTATGTTTTTTTTTACAGGCAAAAGAGCTGTATTTCTTGGGGCATGCCCCGCAAAGGGCCCTGTTCAGGGCTGGTAAGGTAAAAGAGCTTTGAACTTTAGTAATTTAGAATAGGGTAGGGCATTTTTTTATTTTGGGGGGCTTTGTTATTTTATTAGGGGGCTTAGAGTAGGTGTAATTAGTTTAAAATTGTTGTAATATTTTTCTTATGTTTGTAAATATTTTTTTATTTTTTGTAACTTAGTTCTTTTTTATTTTTTGTACTTTAGCTAGTTTATTTAATTGTATTTATTTGTAGCAATTGTATTTAATTAATTTATTGATAGTGTAGTGTTAGGTTAATTGTAGGTAGTTTATTTAATTAATTTATTGATAGTCTAGTGTTAGGTTTATTTGTAACTTAGGTTAGGATTTCTTTTACAGGTAAATTTGTAATTATTTTAACTATTTTAGCTATTAAATAGTTCTTAACTATTTAATAGCTATTGTACCTGGTTAAAATAAATACAAAGTTACCTGTAAAATAAATATAAATCCTAAAATAGCTATAATATAATTATAATTTATATTGTAGCTATATTAGGATTTATTTTACAGGTAAGTATTTAGCTTTAAATAGGAATAATTTATTTAATAAGAGTTAATTAATTTAGTTAGATTTAAATTATATTTAATTTAGGGGGGTGTTAGTATTAGGGTTAGACTTAGCTTTAGGGGTTAATACATTTATTAGAATAGCGGCGAGATTCGGTCAGCAGATTAGGGGTTAATGTTTGAAGTTAGGTGTCGGCGATGTTAGGGAGGGCAGATTAGGGGTTAATACTATTTATGATAGGGTTAGAGAGGCGGATTAGGGGTTAATAACTTTATTATAGTAGCACTCAGGTCCGGTCGGCAGATTAGGGGTTAATAAGTGTAGGCAGGTGGAGGCGACATTGAGGGGGGCAGATTAGGGGTTAATAAATATAATATAGGGGTCGGCGGTGTTAGGGGCAGCAGATTAGGGGTACATAAGGATAAAGTAGGTGGCGGCGCTTTGCGGTCGGCAGATTAGGGGTTAATAAGTGTAGGCAGGTGGAGGCGACGTTGAGGGGGGCAGATTAGGGGTTAATAAATATAATACAGGGGTCGGCGGTGTTAGGGGCAGCAGATTAGGGGTACATAAGTATAACGTAGGTGGCGGTCGGCAGATTAGGGGTTAAATTTTTTTTTTCGAGTGTTGGCGATGTGGGGGGACCTCGGTTTAGGGGTACATAGGTAGTTTATGGGTGTTAGTGTACTTTCGAGCACAGTAGTTAAGAGCTTTATAAACCGGCGTTAGCCCAGAAAGCTCTTAACTACTGACTTTTTTCCTGCGGCTGGAGTTTTGTCGTTAGATGTCTAACGCTCACTTCAGAAACGACTCTAAATACCGGAGTTATAAAAATCCCATTGAAAAGATAGGATACGCAATTTACGTAAGGGGATCTGCAGTATGGAAAAGTCGCGGCTGAAAAGTGAGCGTTAGACCCTATTTTGAGTGACTCCAAATACCGGCGGTAGCCTAAAACCAGCGTTAGGAGCCTCTAGCGCTGGTTTTCACGGCTACCGCCAAACTCCAAATCTAGGCCTAAGAGTCTAAAGTGTGATACAAGCTGCACTACAACAATGTAATACAAGGCTGGAAGTTTCAAATCACCATATTTATTATTGCACATAATTATCAAAACATAATGTACATGATTTTAACACATGACAAAAGTTAAAAGAAAGGCATATTGCCTATGAGAAGGATGCCTGCAGAGTGAAAGCCCCACAAAAGTCTCCACTCAGGAATTGTAAAGGGGGTAGTTGAGGAGCAATTAAATGTGCCGGGCTCTCACATCCACATGGAGTACAAAGCAGCATTATGGTGCATTCTGTTCCGCACTAGCATACAAGCAATCTCCTACTGAACATTACCAGTTGCAGTATCTGCCCGGCAGTGCCCCCATGCCACAAGACCAAGACGGGCTCTCTAGTATAGTCCTCTGTTAAGACAAACCAGCTCAGATCAGGATACAATCCTCTATCAACATCGGCACACCAAGCTGGGGGCATTAGTTATGACATAATGATGACACCTCAAATACGTGTATAGCTCCACCCAAACAGGGACTGGCTCCTGAGTATTCTATCCTGATCTGAGCTGGTGTGTCTTAACAGAGGAGTATACTAGAGAGTCCCATAAACGGTACTGCTAAAAACTTAATTTTATTTATATGTAGGCTCACATGTTAAAATAAAAAATATTACACAGACATGCCAGGTTCGTCTGACGCGTTTCGGCATCTGACAGCCTTAATTATAGTAGACTCAATTGTTGTTTCACCTGTGGAGCTTAAATACGCTCCCTCAAAATATCATTGGTTGCCCTGATATCTGCTTCTACTTTGTTACTTGAAGTTAAAGAGACAGTAGACCTTTTCTAAAAGACAGCTTTATTCTAATTGTATATTACTTACACCACTATCACTTCCCCAGCTACTCTGGACCATAACATTGCATTAGACTGTCAGATATAGGGGGTTTATCCAAACACATAGTGCTTTCACATAGTTGGAAAATATATGCTCTCTCTTCACCTTTTATTTATTAAAGTAGACCACCCCTTATAAATTGCTCCAGTGATTTCTTTGTCTGGGAACCATATCCTAACCCTAGGTATTTAACAATAAATCTAGCAGAAGTGTTGAGTGTAATGTTCTACTAGAGTTGTTTTTGCAGGTTATCAGCATTAATTATGAGTGATATTTTTATCTCACTGTAAACCATAGGGTTTCAACATTGTAGGTGGTCAGAGTTATTTCATTAATCTCTATTGCCAAAAATGTATAATATCACCCTCTATATTCATGCCATATGGTCTACAAGTATTAAAGGGACAGTCAAAAAACTTTCATGTTTCAAATAGGGCATGTAATCTTAAAAAACTTTCCAATTTACTTTTATCACCAATTTTGCTTTGTTCTCTTGGTATTCTTAGTTGAAAGCTAAACCTAGGAGGTTCATATGCTAATTTCTTAGACATTGAAGGCCGCCTTTAATCTAAATGCATTTTGATAGTTTTTCACCACTAGAGGGCATTACTTCACGTGTTTCATAAAGTTAACATTGAGCTCATGCACGTGAATTTACCATGGAGACAGCTCTGACTGGCTAAAATGCAAGTCTGTCAAAAGAACGGAAATAAGAGGGCAGTCTGCTGAGGCTTAGATACAAGGTAATTACAGAGGTAAAGCGTGTATAATTATAACTGTGTTGGTTATACAAAACTGGGGAATTGGTAATTTAGTGATTATTTATCTTTTAAAACAACACAAATTCTGGTGTTGACTGTCCTTTTAAGTGTGAAGATTCAATAAGTTTCCTTTATAAAAAGTTCTCCAATCCTATCTCGCCCTCAAGGTTTTCTCTTTATCAAGTCAATTATCATCCAGGTGAATGTTCTAGTGTCCCCCTGATGTTTATATGGAAAGTGTTTTGCTGCTCCTGTAGTTGTTCGTCCCTTCTCTATGTCATTCAGGTGTTCCCTTATCCTGACCCTAGTCTCACGTGAGTTACACCCAATGTACTGTTTCTGTCAGGTTGTAAAGGCTATCACATAGTCAGATCTAAAATTGGTGCAAAAGCTGCAATTATACACTTTCTGTGTGTTCAGAGACTGGAAGACCTTAGTAATTTGAGTAAACTCACATGCTGTACAGCTACGAGTTCTGCATCTGTCACGCTCGGATGAGCAGGTTCTGGGGTATGGAGCTTATGCAAGGTGGTGGCAGGCTTAGGACTGTTTTGAATACAGTGGTATGTGCTTCTTTCTGGAATTACCACAATTAGGCATGTTTAAGAAACAGACAAGCAAGTAAGTTTATTGCACAGGAACTGGAGACTTGGAGGCTGGAAGCAGGGTAAGTGAGCAGACATGACCACACCAGAACTGGAGTCTAAGGTAATGCCCACGATAGAGCCAGGAACAGGAGTGCAAACTTAGGCTTAACACAGGAGGTGCCCACTGCAGGCCGAGGCAGGAGGTGCCGACTTGAGGCCAAGACTGGAGGTGCCCACTTGAGGCCAAGACTGGAGGTGCCCACTTGAGGGCAAGACTGGAGGAGCCCACTTGAGGCCAAGGGGCATATTTAACAATGTGCGAGCGGACATCAAACAAAGTAACATGTCATGTCCACTGCACATCACTGCCTATTGATAAATGCAGACGGCATATGGTGTCAATCAACCCAATAGAATTCTATTGGGTTGATTTCTGTCCGTCACCTCAGAGCAGGTGGACAAGTTATGGAGCAGCGGTCTTTAGAGCGCTGCTTCATAACTTCTTGATCACTTCTGTTTCCATATGGAGCTTGATAAATATGCCCCTATGACTGGAGGTGCCCACTTGAGGCCAAAACTGGATACACTGGTACTGCTAGGAAAGGCTGAAGACACAGGATACACAGGTACTTCTGTGACAGGCTGGAGACACAGGATACACAGGTTCTTCTGTGACAGGCTGGAGACACAGAATACACAGGTTCTTCTGTGACAAGCAGGAGACACAGGATACACAGGTACTGCTGTGACAGGCAGGAGATACAGGATACACAGGTACTGCTGTTACAGGCAGGAGACACAGGATACACAGGTACTGCTGTGAGAGGCAGGAGACACAGGATACACAGGTACTGCTGTGACGGGCAGGAGACACAGGATACACAGGTACTGCTGTGACAGGCAGGAGACACAGGATACACAGATGTTTGGCAGGGCCCACTGCAGATACCCAAACACTGGTAGCAGAGACTGTATGCAAAGTTTTGCACATGTGCAGTATACTGGAACTTGACAGAGTTTGGATGCAGAAGTAGGTGACTGGAACTTTGCAAATATGCTTAGCAGCGCTTAGGTACATACACTGGATAAAGGAACTTGATAAGTGTCCTCTGTAGGGCTAGGCACTGAAACAGGATCCCAGGAAAGCAGGATGATGCCACAGAAAGCAGAGACAGGCTGGTACAGAGAGGATAGTCAGGAGACAAGCCAAGGGTCAGATAACTGAGAGCAGTCAGAACAGTCACCAAATCCAGGGAGAATCCAATAGAATAGACAGAGTACAAGGCCAGGTTCAGTAAACAAAAAAACAGTCCAATCTTTCATCAAAACCAAGGGAGATCCAAAAGGGTAAAACAAGCCAGGTTCAGGAACCAAACAGGAAATACAGGCAAGGTCAGAGGCACTAACACTGGAACAGGATGAATCCTTATTTCAAAGCAGGAAGTGGATTGTAAAGCAGCCTTTTGTAGGGGAGCTGATTGCAAAACTACTTGCATCTGACAAGCAGGTGGAGCCAGAGTGCAATCCTCTGCAGGTAACAAGTCTCCAAAAACTTCATGTAAATGCAAAGCACCCTGGTGGTGCAAGAATAGAGAAACAGGCTGGTAACCAGGAGACCCAGGTTCAAATCCGAGCATGGCTGGGACAGCATCTCTAATGCCTTTTGCATGTTAGCCAACTACTCTCTTTCTTTAGGTCACTGGGTGATATCATATTACCTATTGTCATGTTCCATTTAGAAACAAAATGGCACTCTTTCTCAATTACCCTTTTTAGATGTTCATCTGCTCTTAAAATTGGAAGCTTCTTCTTAATTATCTTACAAATATCTCTGTATTGATTGGTATATGTTGACACAATAGTGACTTCACTGCTCTTTTCATTTTGTCTTCTTTTATTACCTGATTTTTTTTGTTTGAGGAGGTCCTCTCTCGCAATATCTAGAACTTCCTGATATGCTCTTTTAATAGGACCTTCCGGATAGCCTCGTGCCCTCAGTTTAGCTAGAAAAGTTTTACTCTCTGCTCAAAATGTACTCTATTCTGAACAATTGCGCTTAGCTCTTATAAATTGGCCCTTGGCCACTCCCTAGTGCATATGTCTAGAGTGACAAACTTCTCGCATGGAGCAAAGCATTTGTGATTGGTTTAGTGTATAAAGATGTTGTTATCTGTCTGGTTGTAGCATTGCCCTCTAGTGTTACATCTAAATAGGCTATCTTTGATCTATCATATATTGATGTAAATTGTAATCCTTCCTTGTTTTGATTAAGATACTTTACAAACTGTTCACTCTCTGTGTACCTGACCATACGAAGAACAGGTCATTGATGAACCCCTTGTAGCCTATCACTGCCCTTCTGTAGGGGTTTTCATCTGAATATATGTGGTACAGCTCCCACCAACCCATGAAAAGGTTGGCATATGCAGGGGCAAATTTTGCCCCCATGGCTGTCCCACGTCACTGCATATAAAAAAAAACATTATTAAATTCAAAATAATTGTGAGTAAGCAAGAACTTCACAGTTCTCAGGACAAAACCTTTCAAAACATGGTCATAGTCACTTAAGAGGTCCATCATATACTCTAATGCAGTTAGGCCCTCTGCATGTGGTATGGCTGAATACAGACCTACCACATCAACAGTCAGCCAACTTTAGTCATCTAACCAAGCTATTTCATCAGTCAAATTTAACAGATGTTTGGTGTCTATGAGGAAAGAAGGAAGTTTCCATACTAGAGGCTAGAGTGAGGATTCTATCCAGTTAGACAGGTTCTCAAAGAGTTACCCTATCCTTATTACGATAGGTCTGCCCTTGACATCAGTGATGGACTTGTGAACCTTCGGTAGATGGTGAAATATCGGGACTACCGGATCATCAACATATATGTACTCAAATGTCAACAAGTCCATCACTCCTAGTACCAGCCCATCATCCAACAGGTCTTTAAGCTCTGTTTCAAAGTGGAAAGTGGGGTTAGTAGGTAGGATGTCATATACATCATTTTCATTTAACTGCCTTAGTGCTTCCTGCACATAGGATGACCTATCCATGAACACTATTTTACCCCCCCCCCCCTTATCCGAATACTTTATAACTATCTCCCCTCTTTCTTTTAGTTTCTTGAGACCTGATCTCTCCACTTGAGTAAGATTATGCTTGTATTTCTTTACATCTGACTTCAATTCTACCAAGTCTTCCTCAACCTTCTTGTGGAATGATTCCAATACACTTAGGCCTAGATTTAGAGTTCGGCGTTAGCCGTGAAAACCAGCGTTAGAGGCTCCTAACGCTGGTTTTAGGCTACCACCGGTATTTGGAGTCAGTGATTAAAGGGTCTAACGCTCACTTTTCAGCCGCGACTTTTCCATACCGCAGATCCCCTTACGTAAATTGCGTATCCTATCTTTTCAATGGGATCTTCCTAACGCCGGTATTTAGAGTCGTTTCTGAAGTGAGCGTTAGAGCTCTAACGACAAAACTCCAGCCGCAGGAAAAAAGCAGGAGTTAAGAGCTTTCTGGGCTAACGCCGGTTCATAAAACTCTTAACTACTGTGCTCTAAAGTACACTAACACCCATAAACTACCTATGTACCCCTAAACCGAGGTCCCCCCACATCGCCGCAACTCGATTAATTTTTTTTAACCCCTAATCTGCCGACCGCCACCTACGTTATACTTATGTACCCCTAATCTGCTGCCCCTAACCCCGCCGACCCCTGTATTATATTTATTAACCCCTAACCTGCCCCCCACAACGTCGCCGCAAGCTACTTACAATAATTAACCCCTAATCTGCCGACCGCAAAGCGCCGCCACCTACGTTATCCTTATGTACCCCTAATCTGCTGCCCCTAACACCGCCGACCCCTATATTATATTTATTAACCCCTAATCTGCCCTCCCTAACATCGCCGACACCTAACTTCAATTATTAACCCCTAATCTGACGACCGGAGCTCATCGCTACTATAATAAATGGATTAACCCCTAAAGCTAAGTCTAACCCTAACACTAACACCCCCCTAAGTTAAATATAATTTACATCTAACGAAATTAATTAACTCTTATTAAATAAATTATTCCTATTTAAAGCTAAATACTTACCTGTAAAATAAACCCTAATATAGCTACAATATAAATTATAATTATATTGTAGCTATTTTAGGATTAATATTTATTTTACAGGCAACTTTGTAATTATTTTAACCAGGTACAATAGCTATTAAATAGTTAAGAACTATTTAATAGTTACCTAGTTAAAATAATAACAAAATTACCTGTAAAATAAATCCTAACCTAAGTTATAATTAAACCTAACACTACCCTATCAATAAATTAATTAAATAAAATGCCTACAATTACCTACAATTAACCTAACACTACACTATCAATAAATAAATTAAATACAATTGCTACAAATAACTACAATTACATAAACTAACTAAAGTACAAAAAATAAAAAATAACTAAGTTACAAAAAATAAAAAAATATTTACAAACATAAGAAAAATATTACAACAATTTTAAACTAATTACACCTACTCTAAGCCCCCTAATCAAATAACAAAGACCCCCAAAATAAAAAAATGCCCTACCCTATTCTAAATTAATAGAGTTAAAAGCTCTTTTACCTTACCAGCCCTGAACAGGGCCCTTTGCGGGGCATGCCCCAAGAAAATCAGCTCTTTTGCCTGTAAAAAAAAACATACAATACCCCCCCCCAACATTACAACCCACCACCCACATACCCCTAATCTAACCCAAACCCCCCTTAAATAAACCTAACACTAAGCCCCTGAAGATCTTCCTACCTTGTGTTCACCTCGCCGGGTTCACCGATCGGTCCTGGCATCCGGTGCTGAAGAGGTCCAGAAGAGGCTCCAAAGTCTTCCTCCTATCCGGCAAGAAGAGGACATCCGGACCGGCAAACATCTTCTCCAAGCGGCATCTTCGATCTTCTTCCATCCGGTGCGGAGCGGGTCCATCTTGAATCAGCCGACACGGATCCATCCTCTTCTTCCGGCGTCTCCCGACAAATGACGGTTCCTTTAAGGGACGTCATCCAAGATGGCGTCCCTCGAATTCCGATTGGCTGATAGGATTCTATCAGCCAATCGGAATTAAGGTAGGAATATTCTGATTGGCTGATGGAATCAGCCAATCAGAATCAAGTTCAATCCGATTGGCTGATCCAATCAGCCAATCAGATTGAGCTCGCATTCTATTGGCCTTAATTTGGTTTGAATAGGGTAGAATACTGACTTTTTTCAACTCCCAGGGGGCGGGCTCTCCCTTTCTAACTGGTATAAAGTTACAAAATCCACTGCATCACTAAATACAAAATGGTCATGAATGACATTTCTCTCCACACCCTCCAGTGCTTTCTCTCTCTCAGCATCTCTTCCTTCGCTATAGTAATATTTCTTCAAGGTCAGAGACCGAACAAATTTGTTGACATCAATCATTATCTCAAAAACATTGAAGTCTGTGGAGCGAACGAAATTCAGACCTAATTTCAGTACAATTCTTCACTTAATTGTTCTGATGACAAGTTAATTACTTACAGATCTTGTAATTGTTCTGTCTCCCCCTCTTCAATGGGTAATATTCCCTCTCTGTTCTGTTACCTGCTTGTTTCTTCCTTCCCCTTCCTCCTCCTCCTCTTGTTCTCTGGCCTGTCCCTCCCAAAAAAACCTGGAAACAGTTGTGGAATTCTCAATCAATCAATTGTGTATAACCCGCTTGTTCTGAAGAAGGGCCACTTGATATATAGTCCACAACATTTCGGACCTCCCCTTCATCATTGGAGTCTTGGTCTGTGTCAGAGAATGTCACTTGTTTCTTCACTGACTGTTCCTATAACTGGTCTCTATTATTAGATGAGCTTCCTTTATTCTGTCCCCTCTGCTGTCTGCTCCTCCTATTCACCTGTGAATTCCACTGATAGACCCTGTTGTTGGTGTAATCTTCAGAGTCTCTAGTAAATTTCCTATACTTCAGCTTGTCAATTTCTTTCTTCATATTATCTACTGTAAGTTTAAGTAAACTGTCCAGTTTTGTGTACTGCTTGTGATTCACAAATAGATTCAGGTCCTTCTGTATTTCTCTGATATTGTTTCTAGCTTCATCCAATTTTTGTTCTTTGTGCTCGATTATAAGACACATCAGTCTAATGGAGCACTCTGTCAGTATGTTGTTCCATTAATTTATAAAGCACTCATCTGTTACCAGGAAGGGTGGCCTCTTTTTCACCCTTTTTTCCCCCCACCCCTTTACAGAAATACCCTCTCTCTCTAAAAAACACTAAGGGAGAGAGAGAAGAGAGAGAAAAACAAACAAACAAACAAACAAAAAAACAGATTCTAACAGATCCGTCTCCTCTCCTAGCATTCCTTCAACTGGAGTGATCTAGTCAGAACATTCTACAATATCCTGAATAACTAAATTATCTTTCTCTCCTTTTCTCTTGTAAATTTTACTAGATTAAATGTCCCTGCCACCTAACAACCAATCACAATGAAAATTTTCATTTAAAATTAGCTCCGCAAAGGCATCTGTATTTCGAAAAGGAGAAACTATTTGTTTCTGCATTGTTAAAGGGACAGTCTACGCCAGAATTTTTATTGTTTTAAAAGATAGATAATCCCTTTATTACCCATTTCCCAGTTTTGCATAACCAACACAGTTATAATAATATACTTTTAACCTCTGTGATTATCTTGTATCTAAGCCTCTGCAAACTGCCCCTTTTTTCAGTTCTTTTGACAGACTTGCAGTCTAGCCAATCAGTGCCTGCTCCCAGATAACTTCACGTGCATGAGCACAGTGTTATCTATAGGAAATATGTGAACTAACACCCTCTAGTGGTGAAAAACTGTTAAAATGCAATCTGAAAGAGGTGGGCTTCAAGGTCTAAGAAATTAGCATATGAACCTCCTAGGTTAAGCTTTCAACTAAGAATACCAAGAGAACAAAGCAAAATTGGTGATAAAAGTAAATTGGAAAATTGTTTAAAATTACATGCTCTATCTGAATCATGAATGTTTGTTTTGGCCTAGACTGTCCCTTTAAAGTGTAGGCTTTAATTAATGGTAACCAATCTGAAAAAAAAAAATGATTTGTCTTTCAACTACAGTATCCAAATGAGAGGCTTTAAATATTATTTAATTTTGAATTTCTTTCAAAAAAAGAGAAAAGATTGGGTCCCTGTGTGACTTCCAATTCTTCAAAATAAGATGTCTAGAGGCAAGAATAATGGTGTTCAAAGCTCTCACCGGAGAGGTAGGAGAATCTCTTTGAAACAACAAAAAGATAATATTCTGCGGATTGATAATCCTTCCCTCTCTATACACTTTATTATACCAATACAAAATGTTTTGCCAAAATTGGTAGATTTTTGGACAAAACCAGAACATATGCAAAATATCCGCCTTTGATAGTTGACAACGTGGGCAAAAAAATTTTGTAGAGGAAAAATCCTAGCCATTTTAAATGGTGTAATGTAAACATTATTAATCAATTTCATATGTGATTCTTTCCAAGACTGAGATTCTTTAGAGTTATTCAAAACTGTAAAACTATATTTATAGTCTCAGAGTCTAAGCTTGGAAAGAAGAATTTCCAAAAATTCAGTAATTTATTGATATATGCTCTTGTCCTTGTTTTGAGAGCATAATGTTATACAATAAAGAGATAGAGGAATTCCCCACAGAAAATGATTGTATGCAGATATTGATATCAGACCAACAATCCATCTCTCCCTGTCCTTCTAAGTTATATATAAAATGTTTTATTTTAAAATAAGCAAACAGATCCACATTAGGGAGTAAATATTGGGATAGAAAGGTCAGAGAGGGTATGATATTACCATCTGGAGAAATCAGTAGATGGATAAATCTTACTCCTGTTTTAGACCACGTTTGAAAGACTTTCTGGGAGATACCAATAATTGTAAGATGTTTAGAATATTGATAGTCTATGCCTATTAATACTAGTAGTCTTTGCCAAGCACTAATTATATTTTTAAAAGAAATAAGGTGCACAATGTTTGAAGGTAAATTCTTGATAAGACAATGAAGTATCTCTTTCAGCAAAAAGGGTCCTATAATGTGGCTTTCCAAATCTAAGATTTAGATTCAGCAATCCAGTCCACTGCAATTTTTGCCACTGCCGCAATGTTATATAATTTGAAATCAGGCAAAGATAGTCCTGCTGATACTTTTTTTTGCATTAATCTACTGGGTGGGAGATGTGGTTTATTGCCTTTACAAATAAAGCTTGATATCCAGGAATATAATTTTTGTCTATCACCATTTAACATAAACAGCTGTAGATTCTGTAAAAGAAATAACAAACATAGGAATATAATATTCTAAATCAAATTAATTTTGGCGGATATTGATAAAGAGAGAATTGACCAGATCCTTAAATCCTCCTTAATTTTCTGTAAAAGAGGGTGATAGTAAAGTTTATACCAATTCCAGATACCCAGATATCTAAAAGACTAAACCATTTTAAAAGGATGGCCTAAGTAACTTTCTCTGATTTTAGATACCCATAATAGATCACTTTTTTCGAAATTAATTGTGTAACCAGAAAAAGAACCAAAACTATCAAAAACCTGTAAAATACCTGGTATCACACAAGAAGTATTCTCTAAGAAAATTAGTAAATCATCAGCAAATAATAACATTTTGAGAAGATATTTACCAGGAATATTCTAATAGGTCTCTCAAATAAATAGCTATGGGTTCAAGTGCAATGTTAAACAATAAGGGCGATAACGGACAACCCTGTCTAGTACCCCTTTGCAGACTAATCCTGGGTGAGAATAATCCATTGATAAGTAAATAAGATTGACGTTTATTATAGATATTTAGTATGAACTGGAAGAACTGATTTTTAAAGCCAAAATTGTCTACGGCCTTAAACAGATGCCCCCATGAAATGGCATCAAATGCTTTTTATGCATCTAGCGTAATAATAGCTACATCTCCCTCCGGATGGTTTTTAACCTGGGAAAACTTATTCTATGAATAATCTAAGAAGGTCTCAACTATATACAATTTTTTGGATATATTTCTTCCATGGATAAAACCAGTTTGATCAGTATGTGTAAAAGTATTAATTAACATTAAGTCTTGCTGCAATAATTGAAGTGAGAAGTTTGTAATCTGCATTTAAGTCAGAGATGGGTCTGTATGCAGAGAGCTATTCAGGATTTTTCCCTTTATTATAAATCAAATAAATATTTGCCACAGAAAAATAGGAAGATATAGTATTATTCGATAAATAGTAGCTATTAAATAATTTAATTAAAGAATCTTTAACTTCATCCGAAAGTATTCTGTAATACTCTGTTGGGAGGAAGTCAGACCCTGCTGCTTTACCTAGTTTTGCTTTCTTTATCGCCTTATCTAATTCTTCTGCCGAGATGGGAGCATTCAACTCTTCTAAATCCATCTCTGTAATTTTAGGAGTCTTGATTTTAGACCAAAATAGATTTTGATTAACAAGATTAGGCTTTACCTCAGAATATAATTGTTTGCAATAAAGAAAGAACGATCTATTAATGTCCTCTGACTCTGTGTACCTAATGTGTTCTTTAATAGACGAGACATAATTTTTACTTTTTCTGTTTTTTATTAGCTTGGCAAGATATTTTGCGAATACCCCATGGACCCCCCTGTAATAATTGCTGACCTTAAGTTTTTCTGTTTGAGATTTCTGTTTTAGAAATAAGTCTCTAACCTTTCTCGCTTTAGAATAATTATTCCAGATGAGCATGGAGGGTTCTATTAAAACTTTTCTGTAAGCATTCTTCACCCTATTAGCTAATTGCTGTTCATATGCATTAGCTTTCTTATTCCATGTGTACATGTAATCTTTCATTTCACCATGTAGAACAGCTTTAGAAGCTTCCCAGAAAGTCTCTATTTTATTAAAATATTAAACATTTAGAGTACAATAATCTTTCCATTTTTGTTTTAGCCAATTTGTAAACCTAGGGTTATTAAAAAAAAAAAACAGGGAAAGATGAAAATAAAAAGTTTTTATTCCTTATTTTACAGAAAGAGGGGAACATAATCAATGCAATTGCATGGTCGGATATCACAGTATCTGAGATTTTTACCTTTGAATTAATAATAGACAATGTTTCAGAGATAATCAATCTGTTAAAACTTTTTAAAAGCTTTGGATTTACACATATAGACATGATTATCTGGATTTTTAACTCTCCAGACATCCAATAATTTAAATTTATGACAGAACTTCTTAAAATATTTTGCTACATTATTATAATTCTTAATATTTCTCCTAGAAAATCTATCAAGATCAGGACATAATGTCATATTAAAGTCTCCACCTACGATAAGGTTTTCAGAGATAAAAGGATATAATTTGAGCTTAATTTTGTCCCAAAATGTTCGAGAAAATATCACCTAGATTACTAGTTTTGCGTTCATGTTCTAATGCTGAATAAATGGCCATTTCAGCGTTAAAACAGCAAAGCAGTCATTATGACTCTTGTCGATATAACTATACCACAAGCCTTTTAGCCTGTAATGCATCGTCAGTCCCACACTCGAAAAAAATTACGTTTTTGCATGGGATTTCAATAGCGCTGCCGTTACACCCTATACCAACACAATCCGTTCCGCAATCTGAGAACAGTAGTTATGAGTTTCACGCAACAAAACTGTTACACAAAACTCATAACTAAAGTGTTACAAAGTACACTAACACCCAAACCCCTAAACCGTGGCCCTCCCGCATCACAAACACTAAATTAAAGTTATTAACCCCTGATCTGCCGCTCCCGACATTGCCACAACTAATAAAATGTATTAACCCTTATTCCGCCGCTCCCCGACATCGTTGCCACTATACTAAAGTTCTTAATCCCTATTCCCCCACACCCCAACAACTCCCACACTATAATAAACATATTAACCTCTATTCCGCCGCTCCCCGACATCGCCACCACTAAATAAAGCTATTAACCCCTAAACCTCTGGCCTTCCACATCACCACCACTAAATAAACCTATTAACCCCTAAACTGCCAGCCCCCTACATCGCCAAAAACTAAATTAAACTATTAACCCCTTAACCTAACAACCCTCTACCTTTAAATTAAAATTACAAGATCCCTATCTTAAAATAAATAAAAACTTACCCGGGAAACTAAAAAAAACTAAATTTAAACTATAAATTAAACTAACATTACTATTATACTAAAATTAAAATAACTACAAATTAAAATAATTAAAGTACATGTTAAAGAAAAACCTAACCCTACTAAAAAAATTAAATCTACAATTACAAAAAATACAAAATGCTAAATTACAAAAAATAAAAAAATACTAAAGTACAAAAAATAACAAATACTAAATTATGAAACATAACAAACGAAATGATCCAAAATAAAAACAATTACACCTAATCTAATAGCCCTATCAAATTAAACCCCCACCAAAATAAAAAAAAACCTAGCCTACAATAAACTACCAATAGCCCTTAAAAGGGCCTTTGTAGGGCATTGCCCTAAAGAAATCAGCTCTTTTCCCTGTAAAAAAATAAAAAACCTAACTCTAAAAAAAAAACCTAAGCTACCCATTGCCTTGAAAAGGGCATTTGTATGGGCATTGCCCTTAAAAGGGCATTCAGCTCTTTTAAGAATGCCCAAGACCCTAATCTAAAAAAAAACACCCCAAAAAAGTTTACAAAAACCTAACACTAACCCCCGATGATCCACTTACAGTTTTTGATGTCCAGACATCCATCCTCATCCAGGCGGCGAGGCTATTCAAATCAGCCAATAGAATTTCAGTAGCTCTCTTCCTATTGGCTGATTTGAACAGCCAATAGGATTTCTGTAGCTCTCATCCTATTGGCTGATTTCAATTTCGAAAATCAAATTAGCCAATAGGCATGCAAGGGACACCATTTTGAAAAGGCTCCCTTTCATTGAAGACTCAGTATACGGCGGCGACCGTATGAAGAGGATGCTCCATGCCGGATGTCTTCAGGATGGAGCTGCTCCACGCCACCGGGATGAAGATAGAAAATGCCGCCTGAATGAAAATAGAAGACGCCGTCTGGATGGAAGAAGACCTCGCTGCCTGGATGAAGACTTTGCCGCTTGGATGAGGATGGATGTCTGGACTTTAAAAAATGTAAGTGGATCGTCGGGGGTTAGTGTTAGGTTTTTTAAAACTTTTTTTGGGTGTTTTTTTATTTTAGATGAGCGTTTTGGGCATTTTTAAAAGAGCTAAATGCCCTTATAAGGGCAAAGAAAAAGAGCTGAATGCCATTTTAAGGGTAATGCCCATACAAATGCCCTTTTCAGGGCAATTGGTAGCTTAGGTTTTTTTAGAGTTAGGTTTTTTAATTTGGGGGATTGGTTGGGTGGTGGGTTTTACTGTTGGGGGGTCTTTGTATTTTTTACAGGGAAAAGAGCTGATTTCTTTAGGGCAATGCCCTAAAAAAGGCCCTTTTAAGGGCTCTTGGTAGTTTATTGTATCTTTATTATAGTGTGGGCAATGTTAGGGTGCAGGGGAATAGGGGTTAATAACTTTAGTATAGTGGCGGTGATATCGTGAGCGGCAGATTAGGGGTTAATAGATTTCTTTTGGTGGCGGCATATTAGGGGTTAATAACATTATGTAGGTGTCGGCGATGTCGGGGGCAGCAGATTAGGGGTGTTTAGATGTGGGGTTTATGTTAGGGTGTTAGATTTAAACGTAACTTTTTTCCCCATAGACATCAATGGGGTTGCGTTACGGAGCTTTTCATTCCGCGATCGCAGGTGTTAGGTTTTTTTCTAACACTTTCTCCCCATTGATGTCTATGGGGAAAGCGTACACGAGCACGTCAAAGCAGTGCTTGTATTTTGTGCAGTATGGAGCTAATCGCAACCATATCGCACGTACAAGGTGGCTTTTTCAAAACTCGTAATTGCAGCGCTATGGAGGGTTGCATTCGTTTTGCACCCTCTATAGCGCAAAACTTGTAATCTTGGTGTGTGTTAGGACCATAGAGATTATGAACTTGATATAATTAATCTCTATTTGTAGTATTATGTATCTAGCTTCTGGATCTGAGCCACTGTCCATAATCTTATAATCCAAATCTTTATGTATTAAGATTGACATCCCGCATTTTCTTGTTATGCTAGGGGAAGAGACAACTTTGCCAACCCATTTAGATTTTAATTTGGCTGTCTCTGTATCTTTTAAGTGAGTTTCCTGAAGTAATACAATATTAGGTCTGGATTTGGCTAGATGTTTAATTATCAATGTACGTTTCATGGGCGTAGAGATACCCCCAACATTCCATGAGAGGATATTGAGGTTCTCTATTTTAACAACCCTTCATAAGATTTATAGGAACCTAGGAGGGGAGAGAGAATTTTATTTTTAAGAAAAAACACCCCATTAAAAACAAACTTTTTAGATGCAGTAAATTCTTCAGCTTCCTTAATGTTATTCAACAATATTCTATTTTCATTCTCTTCAACCAAGCTGGATATAACAATCTAGCTTTTAAACCCCTATTTATCAACTGTGTGCAGATAGGAGCAATTTGTTTTCTCTTAGTAGAGGTCTCAAGCGAGAAGTCTTGAAACTTTATTGTTTATTATTGTCATATGCAAAAGTCTCAAATTTCCTATATCATTTCAGGAATTCTATCTTGTCTTGAAACCTTAGCAGCTTGAAAATACAGACTATGGCCTCTATTTACCAAAGTCTGGCGGACCTGATACGCTCTCCGTATTCAGCATTGCACCAGCAGCTCACAAGAGTTGCTGGTGCAACGCCGCCCCCTGCAGACTCGTGGCCAATAGGCCGCCAGCAGGGAGGTGTCAATCAACCCGATCGTTTTTTTTCCGGCGATGTCTGTCCGCCTGCTCAGAGCAGGCGGACAGGTTATGGAGCAGCGGTCTTTGTGACCGCTGCTTCATAACTGCTGTTTCTGGTGAGTCTGAAGACTCGCCAGAAACACAGTCCGTCAAGCTCCTTTCGGAGCTTGATAGATAGGCCCCTCTATGTCTAAGTGTGCCGTTTGCGTTGAAATTTTTAGGTCCTATTCTGTGAGCCTTTTCTATGCTTAATGATATTTTTTGCAGAGAAAATCCTATTACCGGAGGAAGTGAGGTAGAGATAAATTTTAACAGATCTTGGAATTCATCCGTCTCTGGTAACCCCACTATTCTATTATTTCGTCTGGAACGATCCTCCAGACGAAATTGTAAAGTAGCTAAAAAGAATATCTTTTTACCAAGCCTGATGAAACAGCCACTGTTGGCTGAGAAACGCTTTGCTATCTTTTAACCTTTTAATTAAAGTAAATTTGTTACTTACCACTTGCTGCCTGCTTGTTCTATATCGTTTAATCCCAAATTCGCTGTTGGACCACTGACAGTTCTTGAATGCCGGTGATTAAGTCTACTGGGTGACCATATTGATCCCAGTTCGCCCCTGTAGCACCAAGGGAGGTGCTCCACCAAATGTGAGTTAATTTCATTATTATATCACCCCTTTTGCATCAGCAATACTAGGCCATATAGGCACCCTATTGTGCTTTGTATTGTCCTCTACAGATTACCACACATCTACCGGAGGTCAGTCTTCTGGGTGACTGCTTTTGACCCCAGATCACTCCTTCTACATCGCCTGGGGTGTCTTATTTCATGTGAGTGCAACCATCTCATCTCCATCATATCAAAATATTTCCTACAATATTGGGCCATGTGGCGCTGTTTTCTTCTTTTCCCTGCAGATTACTGATTCTGGGTCGTGGCCTTGATCCTCCACAGACAGCTGCCTTGATTGTGCCTACTTATTTACCTACATTATTAACATCTACCAGTTACTTAAGGACTCTTTTCTTCATCAACTGTAGAATATATGTAATTTTGATTTATTATTTACTACTATGTATATTGATATACTAGTGCTACCATACTCATTGCCACCATTGTGCATGATTTAACAGTCTACACATTAAAGGGACACTAAACCCCAAAAATTTCTTTCTTGATTCAGGTAGAAAATACAATTTTAAATAACTTTTCAAATTACTTCTATTATCTAATTTGCTTCATTCTTAAGATATCCTTTGTTGAAGAAATAGCAATTCACATGGATGAGCCAATCACACGAGGCATCTATGTGCATCTACCAATCAGCAGCTACTGAGCATATCTAGATATGATTTTCAGCAAAGAATATCAAAAGAATGAAGCAAATTAGATAATAGAAGTAAATTAGAAAGTTGTTTAAAATTGCATTCTCTATCTAAATCATGAAAAAAATGGGTTACATGTCCCTTTAAGGGTGCCCCCTATTATTTTTCAGCATTAATGGCATTTAACTGAGGAGAAAAAGAATCTGCTAACTGGGACATTAGTGGCTGCATGTCAGCTCTAGCTAAAGATGTATCTGTACTAACCTCAAGACTGGTATCTATTGCCTTGGTTTTTTTTATCCTTCATTTTAGCAGGCATTGTAGGAGAATTGTGTTTAGAGTGTATAATAAATCTTTCAATTAAGTGCTGTGTCACACCGTTATACAAAAATAGAATTAACAGCAAACGAAAAAAATATATATATAGCAAAATAAAAAAAAGGATAAATTGACAAAAATAGGATACCCCGTATCTTAATATTTAGAGTGAGAATTGGTGTGTATGTGTATTGTGTGTTTTCCCCCCTTTTTCCCTCTTTTCTTTTTCTTTTTTTTAAATCAAGAAAAAAATAGTGTCAAGACCTACAATACAGACTAATAACAGGCAACCAAGGTAATTCTGATATAATGTTTTCTATCAAAAGCTGACAGATATCTCTTCTAGTTATATTGTATAAAAGAAAAAAATCTCTCTTTTCTTTTTCCTTTTTAGAACACACAACCCATAAGACACATTTCTATCAAACAGTAAACCATGATATCATATCATAGAGTTATCCATCTATACGTTAAACAAATTATAACCACACTGTATTGAATTTAGAAGAATATCCACTGTCCAGTAATTAGTATATAAAACGTCCTGCTCTTCCTTGAGATTCTTATTACTCTGCTTCTTCTTTCTTTACCATAGACACCCTTGGTGGTAAACATAAACGGACATATTCTTTAAACCCATATCAAGGTTGCAAATTAAATCTTTAAGAAATAGCACAGCTTCCTTTTGTTGGATAAAGCAGATTAGAATCACCCCAATGTTCAGCTGTTTTAAAACATATGAAGATCAATTATTAAATATAGGAATGATGACCTTCTAAAGAGAGAATAACTTTATGTAGAAAACCAGGCATCAGAGAAAATCCCAAAAGACATTTCCACAAATGTATAGAAAATAAGGAGCTGTATAAAGAAATTCTTATATCTCTCCTTTCTCTTCTGCTGACTCCTCAGAGAGAACTATAAGTTGTTGTGATCTTTAAACCCATATCAGGGGATCAAATAGAGTCTCACCAAGGTATTACAGCTTTCTTTAACTGAATAGGAGCAAGTTGGTGACAACCCCCAAAAAAATTATTATTTGTTTTTGACAGTATATAGTAGTAATGCAGATGCTTCATCTGGCGGTGTGATACGTCAAGGGTTTTGGGGCTGGAAGGCAGGAGCAAGCGACCAGAATTTCTCCTGGCTGTTTTAACTCCAACCTACCAGCGGCGTTCTTCCACCACCATTATTGTAGAGCGGTACAATGCTCCTTCACTTCTGCTTCAAAATTGATGTTCTGTGCTGCTATGCAGCATGGAGCCACTGCATACCCAGCTTACCAGCCGACACACGAATCTGCTTCTTCTGCCATTTATGTTACGGTCCAGTCGTAGATCTTCCAGCCTGATGGAGAGATCCACTGCTAGGTTAAATCCACCTATTTGCCCAATACTGATCCCTGAAAGAGCCTGGGACAATGGGCCATGCAGTTTGGGCATGATTTCCTAAGCTACCGGTCAATGACGACACATCCTCACTGCCTGGGCTGCCACTAGAAATTTTGGGGCCCCTGACTTAACCATTAATCAGGGCCCCCCCCCCCCTCTTTGACATGTGCAATTTTTGACCAAGTGACTAAAACGTATATGCACTTTATTCTTAAGTGTCTATTTAAACTTGGAAATGTTGTAAAGGTTGTAACATACACACAATGGTAAACATAAGCCATGACATAAGCCTGTCCATCCTGGCTTATGTTTACCATTGACAAAAGCCCATGTGAGGGCTGAAACGTTTGGTTATTTACTCATTAAACGGATTACAAATTCCTGCTGTGCCTGCTGTGTGAAGTTTTTGCTTGATATGGAACCCATCCGTTTGGATCCTTCACCACTTGCTGCTGTGTGTTTATTTAGCAGTGCACCAGGTGATTGCTACTGTGAAGAGTGCCGTTTCCACTATGCCAAAAGGGCACTCACCATTTGTGTATTGAGGAGGAAACATTTCTGCATGGTTTTAAAAATAGAATTTCTACAGCATTGTCAAATAATCATAAATACTGCTGCTAAAAAAATGTGGTTTATGGACCCCTGGCCCCACCATACAACTACTGCCACACTGAAGTTACAATCCGAAATTGAACAAAGAAATAAAAAACATTTGCTAAGTAATTCCTACCTCCTTTGCAAATGAAAGTGATCTGCTGTCTGACTCAGGCACACACTCTACAAACAAAGTGCCAAGTCTGTCTCACACTGTGCATAGTGGTTTAGTGCAGAAATCCTCTCAAATGCTAATACTTTACTCCTTGTAAGAACATTTCCCATGCTCAATTAGCACTCTGCTGTAGTACCCACTGGTGGCTGCCAAAATTAGAAAACAAAAAAAAAAATTTTTTTTTAGTTCTTGCCTCATGGGGCCCCTTACAGGAGTCACCCCTGTCACCCCCTGATGGTGGCCCTGATATTGATAAATCTCTCCATTAGTAGTAAATTTGCGACCTATTTATTATTAAAAGTAAGCGAAATGATAGTGTATAATAGAATCTTAGTTGTAACGTTATTTGTATAGAAATATAAGTTTTATTTACAGCTTATTTTATGTGTATGTACCGAAAATATGTTTCTTTTTGTAATAAAATTATTTTTAATAGTTTATTTTGATTGTCAAATAATAATAATTTTAAAAAGATTATTAATTTCTCTAAATTCATGTTCACATATATTAATTAAAAAAAACTTTCTACAAAAGAAAAAAAATAATCTTCATTGATCAAAAAAAGATTTCTATACTTTCACACCATGCTGAGCTTATGACTCTTTAATGCAAATATGTGAGGGATGGCAAACAAGCTTAATTCTAGTCCATACATGTGTCAACAATCGTGTTTATCAAGATGTTTTTGTAATTTACCATGATGCAAAAACATTGCTGTCTGTGCATCATGGTTAATGTATTTCAAAGCTAGCATGAGGTCTATTTCCATAACATCATGTGGTCTAGACAAACATGTCTAACTGTTTAATGTTGTCCACTTTATTTAGCTGTTACCTTTATTTTAAAGGGACAGTTTAGTCCAAAATAAACTTTCATGATTCAGATAGAGCATGTCATTTTAAACAATTTTCCAATTTACTTCTATCACCAATTTTGCTTTGTTCTCTTGGTATTTTTAGTTGAAAGCTTAACCTAGGAGGTTCATATGCTAATTTCTTAGACCTTGAAGGCCACCTCTTTTCAGAATGCATTTTAACAGTTTTTCACCACTAGAGGGTGTTAGTTCATGTGTTTCATATAGATAACACTGTGCTCATGCATGTGAAGTTACCTGGGAGCCAGCACTGATTGGCTAAACTTCAAGTCTGTGAAAAGAACCGAAATAAAGGGGCAGTTTGCAGAGGCTTAAATACAAAATAATCACAGAGGTTAAAAGTATATAAATATAACTGTGTTGGTTATGCAAAAGTGGGGAATGGGTAATAAAGGGATTATCTATCTTTTAAAACAATAAAAATTCTGGTGTAGACTGTCCCTTTAAGAATAATACACACCGAGACCAACATTTCTTTCATGTAATTGGCAAGAGTCCATGAGCTAGTGACGTATGGGATATACAATCCTACCAGGAGGGGCAAAGTTTCCCAAACCTCAAAATGCCTATAAATACACCCCTCACCACACCCACAATTCAGTTTTACAAACTTTGCCTCCTATGGAGGTGGTGAAGTAAGTTTGCGCTAAGATTTCTACGTTGATATGCGCTTCTCAGCATTGTTGAAGCCTGATTCCTCTCAGAGTACAGCGAATGTCAGAGGGACGTGAAGGGAGTATCACTTATTTGAATACGATGATTTCCGTAACGGGGGTCTATTTCATAGGTTTTCTGTTATCGGTCGTAGAGATTCATCTCCGACCTCCCTTTTCAGATCGACAATATAGTCTCAATTTACCATTACCTCTACTGATAACTGTTTCAGTACTGGTTTGGCTATCTGCTATATGTGGATGGGTGTCTTTTGGCAAGTATGTTTTTTATTACTTAAGACACCTATGGTTTGGCACTTTATGCATTTATATAAAGTTCTAAATATATGTATTGTACTTATATTTGCCATGAGTCAGGTTCATGTATTTCCCTTTGCAGACTGTCAGTTTCATATTTGGGGAATATAAACATTTTTTTAAGAAAAAATTTTCTTACCTGGGGTTTAGTCTTTTTTTCAATTGCCTACTTATTGCAAATTGCGGGCGGTATTAGGCCCGCGGGTGTGCCAAATGCTAAACTTTATTGCCTCATTTTTTTTTGGTGCGAAAAATACGTCTATGACGCAACTTCGTCATTTCCGGAATCATAGTTGACGCCGAAGCCTTACACACTGTTGCATCATTAGTGACGCGAGTGTGTCATTTCCGGTTATTATCGGCACCAAAAAAGTTTTCAGTTACGTTGTGCGTCATACTTGGCGCCAAACCTTTTCATTATTTTAATACCCCATTGATGTTTGCCTCTTGCCTTTTTCTCTATCAGAGGGCTATGCTATTTGCATTTTTTCCCATTCCTGAAACTGTCATATAAGGAAATTGATAATTTTGCTTTATATGTTGTTTTTTCTTTTACATTTTGCAAGATGCCTCAATCTGATCCTGCCTCAGAAGTTTCTGCTGGAACATTGCTGCCTGACATCGGTTCTACCAAAGCTAAGTGCATTTGTTGTAAGATTGTGGAAATTATTTTGCCGAATGTCATTTGTAATAGTTGTCATGATAAACTTTTACATGCAGGTAGTGTGTCCATCAGTAATAGTTCATTGCCAGTTGCAGTTTCTTCAACTTCTAATGTACATGATATACCTATGAATTTTAAAAAAAATTGTTTCTGATTCTATCCAGAAGGCTTTGTCTGCATTTCCACCTTCTAATAAACGTAAAAGGTCTTTTTAAACTTCTCATTTAGTTGATGAAATTTCAAATGATCAACAACATAATAATTTATCCTCTTCTGATGAGGATCTATCTGATACAGAAGATCCTTCCTCAGACATTGACACTGACAAATCTACTTATTTATTTAAAATAGAGTATATGCGTTCTTTATTAAAAGAAGTGTTAATTACTTTGGATATTGAGGTAACCAGTCCTCTTGACGTTCAGTCTAATAAACGTTTAAATGCTGTTTTTAAACCTCCTGTGGTTTCCCCAGGGGTTTTTCCTATTCCTAAGGCTATTTCTGATATGATTTCTAAGGAATGGAATAAGCCAGGTACTTCTTTTATTCCTTCTTCAAGGTTTAAAAAATTGTATTCTTTACCAGCAAAATCTATAGAGTTTTGGGAAAAAATCCCCAAAGTTGATGGGGCTATTTCTACTCTTGCTAAACGTACCACTATTCCTATGGAAGATAGTACTTCCTTTAAGGATCCTTTAGATAGGAGGCTTGAATCTTATCTAAGGAAGGCCTATTTATATTCAGGTCATCTTCTCAGACCTGCTATTTCTTTGGCTGATGTTGTGGCTGCATCAACTTTCTGGTTGGAGAATTTAGCGCAACAGGAATTGGATTCTGACTTATCTAGCATTATTCGCTTACTGCAATATGCTAATCATTTTATTTGCGATGCCATTTTTGATATTATCAAAATTGATGTTAGATCCATGTCTTTAGCTATATTAGCTAGAGGAGCTTTGTGGCTTAAATCTTGGAATGCTGATATGACATCTAAATCTAGATTACTATCTCTTTCTTTCCAAGGTAATAATTTATTTGGTTCTCAGTTGGATTCTATTATTTCAACTGTCATTGGGGGAAAGGGAGTTTTTCTGCCTCAGGATAAAAAACCTAAGGGTAAATCTAAGGCTTCTAACTGTTTTCGTTCCTTTCGTCAGAATAAGGAACAAAAGCTCAATCCTCCCCCCAAGGAATCTGCTTCCAGTTGGAAGCCTTCCTCAAATTGGAATAAATCCAAGCCATTTAGGAAACCAAAGTCAGCCCCTAAGTCCGCATGAAGATGCGGCCCTCATTCCAGCTCAGCTGGTAGGGGGCAGATTAAGGGTTTTCAAGGATATTTGGATAAAATCTGACCAAAATCAATGGATTCAGAGCATTATCTCTCAAGGGTATCGAATAGGATTCAGATTAAGACCTCCTGTGAGAAGATTTTTTCTCTCACGTATCCCAGCAAATCCAGTAAAAGCTCAGGCTTTTCTGAAGTGTGTTTCAGACCTGGAGTCTTCAGGGGTAATCATGCCAGTTCCTTTTTCAGGAACAGGGTTTGGGGTTTTATTCAAATCTATTCATTGTCCAAAAAAAGGAAAATTTATCCAGACCAGTTCTGGATCTGAAAATTTTGAATCGTTATGTAAGAGTACCAACTTTCAAGATGGTGACTATAAGGACTATTCTGCCTTTTGTTAAGCAAGGACATTATATGTCCACAATAGACTTGCAGGATGCATACCCTCATATTCCGATTCATCCAGAACATTATCAGTTTCTGAGATTCTCTTTTCTAAACAAGCATTACCAATTTTTTGCTCTTCCATTTGGCCTAGCAACAGCTCCAAGAATCTTTTCAAAGGTTCTGGGTGCCCTACTCTCTATAATCAGAGAACAGGGTATTGCAGATTTTCCTTATTTGGATGATATCTTGGTACTAGGTCAGTCTTTACGTACTCCAGAATCTCACACAAATCAACTAGTGTTGTTTCTTTGGAAACATGGTTGGAGGATCAATTTACAAAAAAAGTTTCTTGATTCCTCAGACAAGGGTCACCTTTTTAGGCTTCCAGATAGATTCAGTGTCCATGACTCTGTCTCTTTCAGACAAGAGACGTTTAAAATTGGTTGCAGCCTGCCGGCACCTTCAGTCTCAGTTATTCGCTTCAGTGGCTATGTGCATGGAAGTTTTAGGTCCCATGACTGCAGCATCGAACGCAATCCCCTTTGCTCGTGGATAGATCACCATCATTTAGTTCATGGGGCTTCTTTTGTTCAGCCAACCTGGACTGTGATCTCTACAGATGCGAGTCTTTCAGGTTGGGGAGCTGTTTGGGGATCTCTGACAGCACAAGGGGTTTGGAAATCTCAAGAGGCGAGATTACCAATAAATATTTTAGAACTCCGTGCAATTCTCAGAGCTCTTAAGTTTTGCCCTTTGTTAAAGAGAGAACCGTTCATTTGTTTTCAGACAGACAATATCACAACAGTGGCATATGTCAATCATCAGGGTGGGACTCACAGTCCCCAAGCTATGAAAGAAGTATCTCGGTTACTTGCTTGGGCGGAATCCAGCTCCTGTCTAATCTCTGCGGTGCATATCCCAGGTGTAGACAATTGGGAGGCGGATTATCTCAGCCGCCAGACTTTACATCCAGGGGAGTGGTCTCTCCATCCAGATGTATTTTCACAGATTGTTCAGATGTGGGTCTTCCAGAGATAGATCTCATGGCCTCTCATCTAAACAAGAAACTTCCCAGATACCTGTCTAGGTCCAGGCCAGGGATTTTCAGGCGGAAGCAGTGGATGCGCTGACACTTCCTTGGTGTTATCATCCTGCTTACATTTTCCCGCCTCTAGTTCTCCTTCCAAGAGTGATCTCCAAAGTCATCATGGAACAATCATTTGTGTTGCTGGTGGCTCCAGCATGGCCACACAGGTTTTGGTATGAGGATCTGGTTCGGATGTCCAGTTGCCCGCCTTGGCCACTTCCGTTACGACCAGACCTACTATCTCAAGGTCCGTTTTTCCATCAGGATCTCAAATCATTAAATTTGAAGGTATGGAAATTGAACGCTTAGTACTAAGTCATAGAGGTTTCTCTGACTCAGTGATTAATACTATGTTACAAGCTCATAAATCTGTCTCTAGAAAGATTTATTATAGAGTGTGGAAGACTTACATTTCATGGTGTTCTTCTCATAAATTCTCCTGGCATTCTTTTAGAATTCCTAGAATTTTACAGTTTCTTCAGGATGGTTTGGAAAACGGTTTGTCTGCAAGTTCCTTGAAAGGACAAATCTCCGCTCTTTCTGTTTTATTTCACAGAAAGATTGCTATACTTCCTGATATACACTGTTTTGTACAGGTTTTAGTTCGTATTAAGCCTGTCATTAAATCAATTTCTCCTCCTTGGAGTCTTAATTTGGTTCTGAAGGCTTTACAGGCTCCTCCATTTGAACCTATGCATTCTTTGGACATTAAAAAAAAGGAAATACTACTCTACTACTTCAAACTGTCAGGCTCATTGGGTATGGCTTGTAATGCCGAACACTACCTAAAACATAAAGACATAAATCCCTCATTAGACAAACCAATACACAATTTTTGAAAAATGCAGATACACAACTGAAGAATGGCTAAATGATAGGTATGACCACTATGCCAGACCTCCTGATCCATTTCGAATGTCATCTACCTTTTTTATAATTGCGTGTATTCCTGCTACCACTTATGTCAAGAGAAAAATGTGTTGTTATGTGGTTTTGTATTATTTTTGTTAATAAAAATATATTTAATAAAAAAAAAAAAAAGAAAATAATGTAACAAGCGCAAAATAACCAAAAACAAACACCTATAACACAGGGAGATTCCCCAAAACTCCCCACAAAATAAAGAAAACCTAATTTAATGACTTATAGGTGCGCAAACCCCAAAAAGGGATGCTGAAGTTAATAGTGTAAGAGGTGAAAGGACTACACTACAAATTGTGAGAATTTCATTAAATCACCATGTGCAACTTAAATTCACACAGTATAAAATATGTTTTAAACCCAAGGAAAAAGCAAAGCTCATAAATGGAGCAAATGGATTAACTGAACCAGTTTGATGGATAATTTAAAATTGAAAACGAGGCTAAAAATAGGAGACACAAACCCAGTTAATTTCTATTAAAATACATTTAATTGAATTCCATTAAACTTTCATAAAGACTCTCAAAGACAAATACATATATATATATACACTTAAAATTAAAACTAATCTAACTTAATTTATTTGACCGGTCCTAACTAATAACAAATGTTACACAAATTTCATATATTTAAATGTACTTAAACACTAAAAGACAAAAAATTACTGAAAGACACAAATTACATATGGTGTATTCGTTAACAAAAAATTGACAAATAATTGATACAAATAAAAAAGGTTAAAAGTTCCTTCTTAAGCAGAGGTTAATACTTTTAGTAGATTCCTATCTAATTGTATTTCTTTAAAGACGTCTCCCAGATTTTTCAGCAGGATGGATGTAGGTTAGTAGACATTCAAACCTCCCAGAGGGTGAATGAATCTTGGGAAATATATGCCGTCTAGGTAGAAAACATAAGCGTCTGCTTAGGTAGATATCAGATGTTTCACAAAGCAAAAGCACATCGGTACTTACACATTAGTAACCGAAGGTCTGCGCCGCACTCAGTTCTTCTTTCTGCCAGGGGTCTCGATCTGTCCTTTATACTCTACGGATCACCTCGGAGCTCGGACGCTGACCGCTTCAGAGGCAGACTTCAGAGAGATCCGGAAAAGAGCCGCCAAACGGAAAAGCACCTGTGTTGCTAGAACTGAGCTTGACAAAGACTTTGAAACGCGTTGCTCAGTGACTGTGCACTACTTTGATATTCAACTTACAAACTGATCGTGTTAACTAAGGGCTGTAAGCAGCTTTTTTTCTAGCAACACAGATGCTTTTCCATTTGGCGGCTCTTTTCCGGATCTCTCTGAAGTCTGCCTCTGAAACGGTCAGCGTCCGAGCTCCGAGGTGATCCGTGGAGTGTAAAGGACAGATCGAGACCCCTGGCAGAAAGGAGAACCTAGTGCGGCGCAGACCTTCGGTTACTAATGTGTAAGTACCGATGTGCTTTTGCTTTGTGAAACATCTGATATCTACCTAAGCAGGCACTTATGTTTTCTACCTAGACAGCATATATTTCCCAAGATTCGTTCACCCTCTGGGAGGTTTGAATGTCCGCTAACCTACATCCATCCTGATGAAAAATCTGGGAGACGTCTTTAAAGAAATACGATTAAATAGGAATCTACTAAAAGTATCAACCTCTGCTTAAAAAGGAACTTTTAACCTTTTTTATGTGTATCAATTATTTGTCAATTTTTTGTTATCGAATACACCATATGTAATTTGTGTCTTTTAGTAATTTTTTGTCTTTTAGTGTTTAAGTACATTTAAATATATGAAATTTGTGTAACATTTGTTATTAGTTAGGGCCGGTCAAATAAATTAAAGTTTTAATTTTAAGTGTATATATATATATGTATTTGTCTTTGAGAGTCTTTTTGAAAGTTTAATGGAATTCAATTAAATGTATTTTAATAGAAATTAACTGGGTTTGAGTCTCCTATTTTTAGCCTTGTTTTCAATTTTAAATTATCCATCAAACTGGTTCAGTTAATCCATTTGCTCCATTTATGAGCTTTGCTTTTTCCTTGGGTTTAAGACATATTTCTTTCATGTAATTAGCAAGAGTCCATGAGCTAGTGACGTATGGGATATACATTCCTACCAGGAGGGGCAAAGTTTCCCAAACCTCAAAATGCCTATAAATACACCCCTCACCACACCCACAATTCAGTTTTACAAACTTTGCCTCCGATGGAGGTGGTGAAGTAAGTTTGTGCTAGATTCTACGTTGATATGCGCTCCGCAGCAAGTTGGAGCCTGGTTTTCCTCTCAGCGTGCAGTGAATGTCAGAGGGATGTGAGGAGAGTATTGCCTATTTGAATGCAGTGATCTCCTTCTACGGGGTCTATTTCATAGGTTCTCTGTTATCGGTCGTAGAGATTCATCTCTTACCTCCCTTTTCAGATCGACGATATACTCTTATATATACCATTACCTCTGCTGATTCTCGTTTCAGTACTGGTTTGGCTTTCTACAAACATGTAGATGAGTGTCCTGGGGTAAGTAAATCTTATTTTCTGTGACACTCTAAGCTATGGTTGGGCACTTTGTTTATAAAGTTCTAAATATATGTATTCAAACATTTATTTGCCTTGACTCAGAATGTTCAACATTCCTTATTTTTCAGACAGTCAGTTTCATATTTGGGATAATGCATTTGAATTTATCATTTTTTCTTACCTTCAAAAATTTGACTCTTTTTCCCTGTGGGCTGTTAGGCTCGCGGGGGCTGAAAATGCTTCATTTTATTGCGTCATTCTTGGCGCGGACTTTTTTGGCGCAAAAAATCTTTTCCGTTTCCGGCGTCATACGTGTCGCCGGAAGTTGCGTCATTCTTTGACGTTATTTTGCGCCAAAAGTGTCGGCGTTCCGGATGTGGCGTCATTTTTGGCGCCAAAAGCATTTAGGCGCCAAATAATGTGGGCGTCTTATTTGGCGCTAAAAAATATGGGCGTCGCTTTTGTCTCCACATTATTTCAGTCTCATTTTTCATTGCTTCTGGTTGCTAGAAGCTTGTTCTTTGGCATTTTTTCCCATTCCTGAAACTGTCATTTAAGGAATTTGATCAATTTTGCTTTATATGTTGTTTTTTCTCTTACATATTGCAAGATGTCTCACGTTGCATCTGAGTCAGAAGATACTACAGGAAAATCGCTGTCTAGTGCTGGATCTACCAAAGCTAAGTGTATCTGCTGTAAACTTTTGGTAGCTATTCCTCCGGCTGTTGTTTGTATTAATTGTCATGACAAACTTGTTAATGCAGATAATATTTCCTTTAGTAAAGTACCATTGTCTGTTGCAGTTCCTTCAACATCTAAGGTGCAGAATGTTCCTGATAACATAAGAGATTTTGTTTCTGAATCCATTAAGAAGGCTATGTCTGTTATTTCTCCTTCTAGTAAACGTAAAAAATCTTTTAAAACTTCTCTCCCTACAGATGAATTTTTAACTGAACATCATCATTCTGATTCTGATGACTCTTCTAGGGTAACAAATTATTTGGTTCTCAGTTGGATTCTATTATCTCAACTGTTACTGGTGGGAAAGGAACTTTTTTACCACAGGATAAAAAATCTAAAGGTAAAAACAGGGCTAATAATCGTTTTCGTTCCTTTCGTTTCAACAAAGAACAAAAGCCTAATCCTTCATCCTCAGGAGCAGTTTCAGTTTGGAAACCATCTCCAGTCGGGAATAAATCCAAGCCTGCTAGAAAGGCAAAGCCTGCTTCTAAATCCTCATGAAGGTGCGGCCCTCATTCCAGCTCAGCTGGTAGGAGGCAGGTTACGTTTTTTCAAAGAAATTTGGATCAATTCTGTTCACAATCTTTGGATTCAGAACATTGTTTCAGAAGGGTACAGAATTGGTTTCAAGATGAGACCTCCTGCAAAGAGATTTTTTCTTTCCCGTGTCCCAGTAAATCCAGTGAAAGCTCAAGCATTTCTGAATTGTGTTTCAGATCTAGAGTTGGCTGGAGTAATTATGCCAGTTCCAGTTCCGGAACAGGGGATGGGGTTTTATTCAAATCTCTTCATTGTACCAAAGAAGGAGAATTCCTTCAGACCAGTTCTGGATCTAAAAATATTGAATCGTTATGTAAGGATACCAACATTCAAGATGGTAACTGTAAGGACTATCTTGCCTTTTGTTCAGCAAGGGCATTATATGTCCACAATAGATTTACAGGATGCATATCTGCATATTCCGATTCATCCAGATCATTATCAGTTCCTGAGATTCTATTTTCTGGACAAGCATTACCAGTTTGTGGCTCTGCCGTTTGGCCTAGCTACAGCTCCAATAATTTTTACAAAGGTTCTCGGTGCCCTTCTGTCTGTAATCAGAGAACAGGGTATTGTGGTATTTCCTTATTTGGACGATATCTTGGTACTTGCTCAGTCTTTACATTTAGCAGAATCTCATACGAATCGACTTGTGTTGTTTCTTCAAGATCATGGTTGGAGGATAAATTTACCAAAAAGTTCATTGATTCCTCAGACAAGGGTAACCTTTCTGGGTTTCCAGATAGATTCAGTGTCCATGACTCTGTCTTTAACAGACAAGAGACGTCTAAAATTGATTTCAGCTTGTCGAAACCTTCAGTCACAATCATTCCCTTCGGTAGCCTTATGCATGGAAATTCTAGGTCTTATGACTGCTGCATCGGACGCGATCCCCTTTGCTCGTTTTCACATGCGACCTCTTCAGCTCTGTATGCTGAATCAATGGTGCAAGGATTACACAAAGATATCTCAATTAATATCTTTAAAACCGATTGTTCGACACTCTCTAACGTGGTGGACAGATCACCATCGTTTAATTCAGGGGGCTTCTTTTGTGCTTCCGACCTGGACTGTAATTTCAACAGATGCAAGTCTCACAGGTTGGGGAGCTGTGTGGGGATCTCTGACGGCACAAGGAGTTTGGGAATCTCAGGAGGTGAGATTACCGATCAATATTTTGGAACTCCGTGCAATTTTCAGAGCTCTTCAGTTTTGGCCTCTTCTGAAGAGAGAATCGTTCATTTGTTTTCAGACAGACAATGTCACAACTGTGGCATACATCAATCATCAAGGAGGGACTCACAGTCCTCTGGCTATGAAAGAAGTATCTCGAATTTTGGTTTGGGCGGAATTCAGCTCCTGTCTAATCTCTGCGGTTCATATCCCAGGTGTAGACAATTGGGAAGCGGATTATCTCAGTCGCCAAACGTTGCATCCGGGCGAATGGTCTCTTCACCCAGAGGTATTTCTTCAGATTGTTCGAATGTGGGAACTTCCAGAAATAGATCTGATGGCGTCTCATCTAAACAAGAAACTTCCCAGATATCTGTCCAGATCCCGGGATCCGCAGGCGGAGGCAGTGGATGCATTATCACTTCCTTGGAAGTATCATCCTGCCTATATCTTTCCGCCTCTAGTTCTTCTTCCAAGAGTAATCTCCAAGATTCTGAAGGAATGCTCGTTTGTTCTGCTGGTAGCTCCGGCATGGCCTCACAGGTTTTGGTATGCGGATCTTGTCCGGATGGCCTCTTGCCAACCGTGGACTCTTCCGTTAAGACCAGACCTTCTGTCACAAGGTCCTTTTTTCCATCAGGATCTGAAATCCTTAAATTTAAAGGTATGGAGATTGAACGCTTGATTCTTGGTCAAAGAGGTTTCTCTGACTCTGTGATTAATACTATGTTACAGGCTCGTAAATCTGTATCTAGAGAGATATATTATAGAGTCTGGAAGACTTATATTTCTTGGTGTCTTTCTCATCATTTTTCTTGGCATTCTTTTAGAATACCGAGAATTTTACAGTTTCTTCAGGATGGTTTAGATAAGGGTTTGTCTGCAAGTTCCTTGAAAGGACAAATCTCTGCTCTTTCTGTTCTTTTTCACAGAAACATTGCTATTCTTCCTGATATTCATTGTTTTGTACAAGCTTTGGTTCGTATAAAACCTGTCATTAAGTCAATTTCTCCTCCTTGGAGTTTGAATTTGGTTCTGGGAGCTCTTCAAGCTCCTCCCTTTGAACCTATGCATTTATTGGACATTAAATTACTTTCTTGGAAAGTTTTGTTCCTTTTGGCCATCTCTTCTGCCAGAAGAGTTTCTGAATTATCTGCTCTTTCTTGTGAGTCTCCTTTTCTGATTTTTCATCAGGATAAGGCGGTGTTGCGAACTTCTTTTGAATTTTTACCTAAAGTTGTGAATTCCAACAACATTAGTAGAGAAATTGTGGTTCCTTCATTATGTCCTAATCCTAAGAATTCTAAGGAGAAATCATTGCATTCTTTGGATGTTGTTAGAGCTTTGAAATATTATGTTGAAGCTACTAAGTCTTTCCGAAAGACTTCTAGTCTATTTGTTATCTTTTCCGGTTCTAGAAAATGCCAGAAAGCTTCTGCCATTTCTTTGGCATCTTGGTTGAAATATTTAATTCATCTTGCCTATGTTGAGTCGGGTAAAACTCCGCCTCAGAGGATTACAGCTCATTCTACCAGGTCAGTTTCTACTTCCTGGGCGTTTAGGAATGAAGCTTCGGTTGATCAGATTTGCAAAGCAGCAACTTGGTCCTCTTTGCATACTTTTACTAAATTCTACCATTTTGATGTATTTTCTTCTTCTGAAGCAGTTTTTGGTAGAAAAGTACTTCAGGCAGCGGTTTCAGTTTGAATCTTCTGCTTATGTTTTTCATTAAACTTTATTTTGGGTGTGGATTATTTCAGCAGGAATTGGCTGTCTTTATTTTATCCCTCCCTCTCTAGTGACTCTTGTGTGGAAAGATCCACATCTTGGGTAATCATTATCCCATACGTCACTAGCTCATGGACTCTTGCTAATTACATGAAAGAAAACATAATTTATGTAAGAACTTACCTGATAAATTCATTTCTTTCATATTAGCAAGAGTCCATGAGGCCCGCCCTTTTTTGTGGTGGTTATCATTTTTGTATAAAGCACAATTATTCCAATTCCTTATTTTATATGCTTTCGCACTTTTTTATCACCCCACTTCTTGGCTATTCGTTAAACTGAATTGTGGGTGTGGTGAGGGGTGTATTTATAGGCATTTTGAGGTTTGGGAAACTTTGCCCCTCCTGGTAGGAATGTATATCCCATACGTCACTAGCTCATGGACTCTTGCTAATATGAAAGAAATGAATTTATCAGGTAAGTTCTTACATAAATTATGTTTTTATACTGTGTGAATTTATGTTGCACATGGTGATTTAATGACATTCTCACCATTTGTAGTGTAGTCCTTTCACCTCTTTCACTATTAACTTCAGCATCCCTTTTTGGGGTTTGCGCACCTATAAGTAATTAAATTAGGTATTCTTTGGACATTAAACTACTTTCTTGGAAAGTGTTGTTCTTTTTGGCCATCTCTTCTGCTAGAAGAGTTTCTGAGCTATCTGCTCTTTCTTGTGAGTCTCCTTTTCTGATTTTTCATCAGGATAAGGCAGTTTTGCAGACTTCTTTTCAATTTTTACCTAAGGTTGTGAATTCTAACAACATTAATAGAGAAATTGTTGTCCCTTCTTTATGTCCTAATCCTAAGAATTCTTTGGAAAGATCCTTACATTCTTTGGATGTGGTAAGAGCTTTGAAATATTATGTGGAAGCTACTAAAGATTTCAGGAAGACTTCCAGTCTATTTTTTTTATTTTCTGGTCCTAGGAAAGGTCAGAAGGCTTCTGCTATTTCCTTGGCTTCTTGGTTGAAACTTTTGATTCATTAAGCTTATTTAGAGTCGGGTCAGGCCCCGCCTCAGAGAATTACAGCTCATTCTACTAGATCAGTCTCCACTTCGTGGGCTTTTTAAGAATGAAGCTTCAGTTGATCAGTTTTGCAAAGCGGCAACTTGGTCCTCTTTGAATACATTTACTAAATTCTACCGTTTTGATGTATTTGCTTCTTCGGAAGCAGTTTTTGGTAGAAAAGTTCTTCAGGCAGCTGTTTCAGTTTGATTCTTCTGCTTTTGATTTAGGTTTTTTTCTTTAAATTATGAAAATAAACTTATTTTTTTGGGTTGTGGATTAATTTTTTCAGCGGAAAATGGCTGTTTTTATTTTATTCCCTCCCTCTCTAGTGACTCTTGAGTGGAGATCCACATCTTGGGTATTGTAAAGTCGAGTAAAAACATAATTTATGTAAGAACTTACCTGATAAATTCATTTCTTTCATATTGGCAAGAGTCCATGAGGCCCATCCTTTTTATGGTGGTTATGATTTTTTGTGTAAAGCACAATTATTTCCAAATTTCTTTTGTTGATGCTTTCTGCTCCTTTCTTTATCACCCCACTGCTTGGCTATTCGTTAAACTGAATTGTGGGTGTGGTGAGGGGTGTATTTATAGGCATTTTGAGGTTTGGGAAACTTTGCCCCTCCTGGTAGGATTGTATATCCCATACGTCACTAGCTCATGGACTCTTGCCAATATGAAAGAAATGAATTTATCAGGTAAGTTCTTACATAAATTATGTTTTTACTCGACTTGTACCTTCATTATAATCTAACACTGGAAAAAGATTGTTCCTCTTTGGCACTTGATAGTCTTGTTAGATGTTTAAGGGATATAAAAGTGCAACAAGACAATGTTCTAATGTGTTAGAGCTTTTTTATTATTGCACTGTTTTTTAAATATAACTATGTGTTTAAAGGGACATGAAACTCAATTTAGATAGAAAGTACCATTTTTTTTTTTTTTAAAATATTTATTTTTCACATTTTCAGTCAATACATACAGAAAAGAAAGTAATTAGCAAAATAGACATAAATTATAGAGACGCAGCTCCAGATTGTTCTGTCATTGTCTTGGAGACACAGCTCCGAATTTGAAAATAAACAATTTCTGAACATTGTATGATATCAATTCATAAACCGTTAAACATTATATATCTAGTTTTTGTTTCTTATCAGTTTAAAAGATCGATCAGAAAATAAAAAAAAGGATTGATTCTTCCTCGACTGATACTTTCTCTCTTTATTTTCCTATTGAGCCCTAGAAGAAAAATTTTCCTCTTTCTCCTCCTCTTGCCTCTTCCCGTCTTCGTCCCTCCTCCTTCTACACTCCCCTCCTCTCCCTCTCACTCTCTCTCATCCTCTCTCTCTCCTCATGGTGTTCCCACTTCCCTTTTTTAAACTAAACAATTTGTAAACAAGTATGAAGAAGTACGACAACAACAGATGGGGGAAAAAAAAAAAAAAAAAAAAGGGGAATTGATTCATCCCCTCTCTTCCCTCTTCCCCTCCCTCCTCTCTCTCTCCGTCGGATTACCATATCCCTAGTAGCACTAACTCTGTGTTTCTGAACGGATAGATTAGGTATTCAATTTCACTTAAAGAGAAGGATTTAATAAAGATTGACCATTTTCTGAAAAATCTTGTTACGCTATTTTCATTATTTAAATCCGTATCTATCTGCTCAAGTATGCACTGCTTTTTAAGACAATTTTTAACCTCTTGGATACTGGGGGGTGTCCTATTTTTCCATTTTTTAAGAATTAAGTATCTTGCTGCCAAGATAGCTAAGTTTACAATCTTAGTATTCATGAGCCTCTCCTGCGGGTCTTTCCAAAGAAATATTATGTGTAATGGTGATAGTGTTGGAGGGGAGGCTCCTATTGCCCCAAGCCAGTATTGTATTTTTAGCCAAAATTGCTGAATGATAGGGCATTCCCACATCATATGTATAGTATTTGCTAAAGGCAGGGAGCATCTCGGACATCTAGTAAAGTCAGGGCTCCCACATTTAAAACCTTTCTCAGGGGTAAAGAATGTTTCTAATAACAATTTTACATGGGTCTCTCTCCATGTAGATGAAAGAGTAATTCTTGAGACCTCTGACATTGAAAATCGAAGTACTCCAATGTCTCTGCAGTTTTGTGGAAGTGTCGGTGCCCATTTGATAAGTATATTTTCCAGATTTGTATCTCCCTTTAAGGAAACTAAATCTAGGTAACTAGTCGATATAGACAATATGCCATTTTTGGCTAAAATTAACCATTTTTCTATGGGTCCAAGTGTCCAATTCCATCCTATTTTGTGTACTAGACTTAAGGCTAAGTGTCTTGCCTGCAGATAAGTGAAGAACTCCTTATTTGGGATATTAAACTCCTCTCTTAAAGAACAAAAGGTTTTTATACATTTCCTATCAAAGTCAAGTAGTTGAGAGATTTTATTAAGACCCAATGCTTCCCATCTTTGAAAGAGAGGTGATTGAATTCCAGCTTGGAATTGTGGATTCCCTGTTATTGGGGTAATTCTAGACCCAGTATATTCTATGTTTAATAGTTTACAGACTTTCCACCAGATCTTAAGTGGGTTAAACAAGGAACTCATTTTTTTCACCTCTTTAGGTACGGTGCATGGGGTACAGTGGATAATTGCCACCGGATTATATGGAAACATTGCATTTTTTTCGAGTTCATAGTCAGTGACATAGTTTCTCTCTGCAATCCAATCTAAAATCAAACGAATCTGATATGCATAATTGTATATTTTGATATCAGGAAGAGCTAGTCCCGCGTATTCCCTGGGAAAGGATAATTTAGTTAGGGAGATCCTGGGTTTTTTATCTTGCCAAATGAATTTTCTTAATGCTATATTAAACGTCAAAATATCTTTTCCTTTAATAATCAATGGAGTATTTTGTAAAATGTATAATATTTTAGGGAGGCTGATCATTTTAAACAGAGCTATTCGACCCGAAAGGGAGAGCGGGAGATTCTGCCAATTTTTCAAGTTATCTTTAATTCTGTTCAAAACTGGTAATATGTTAAGATTATACCATTCATTAGGATTTGAGGAAACTGAGATACCCAAGTATTTGAATGAATTAGTCACTATTTTAAATGGAATATTCACCAATGAATCTTTAGTTTTTTTGATCCATAGTAATTCAGTTTTAGAAGTGTTTACCCTATATCCCGAGAAGGAGCCAAATTTTTTAATAATAGAGACTAGTTTAGGTATATTTATAGAAGTATTTGAAATGTATATTAGAATGTCATCAGCGTATAGTGCAATTCTCATTTCTTTCTTACCCACTTTAATACCATTAAGATGTTGCCTAATAAATATAGCTAATGGTTCGATAGAAATATTAAAGAGCAGAGGGGAGAGAGGACACCCCTGACGAGTTCCTCTTTTGAGAAAGATGTTTGAGGAAATTAGTCCATTGACTAAGAGTTTAGTAGAAGCATTTTTATATAAATTATGGATGATGTTAAGAAAATTTCCATGAAAACCAAATTGCTGAAGAGAGTTTAACAAGTGGTCAAAATGGACTGAATCGAAAGCTTTCTCTGCATCGATTGATATAATTGCAGAGTCAGGAGTGTCTCCCTCTCTATCCCTCTCGACCTCTTCTTTGGCCCAGTGATAATCTATGGTTAGAAAGAGTTCTCTTATCTTTGCTGATGAATTTCGTTTAGACATAAACCCTGCCTGATCTTTATGAATAATTTTAGGAAGTAGTATTTGTAACCTAGAAGCTAAGATTGATGACATAATTTTACAGTCTACATTTAACAATGCGATTGGCCTATAAGATTCTTTCTTATCTGGTTCCTTCCCGGGTTTGAGTATTAGAGTAGTATATGAGGCCGTAAAACTCGATGGTGGGGTATTGTTCTTTATGTAAAAATCATTATATAATAAGGATAGGTATGGTAGCAGATTTGGTGAAAGTATTTTATAAAATTCATTCGGTAGCCCATCCGGACCTGGAGATTTATTAAGGGAAAGATTTTGTATTGCCTTAGATATTTCAGTTTCCATTATGGGAGAGTTGAGAGAATCAATTAGCTCTGGGGACATGACTTCAGTTGTAATTTTACTCCAAAAATTTTCCTGTTCCTTGGAATTTGAACTTTTTAAGGAATATAAATCTTGATAGTAATCGGAAAAATATTGTAAAAGTTCATCTGGTGCTGTTATAATTCTATCGTCTTTCTTTAATGAGTCAATATTTGGGGATTGCTTCTCCCTTTTTACTAAGTTGGCAAGAAGTTTTCCCGTTTTACTCCCGTATCTATAGAGTCGGGATTGGAATTTTAAATCTCTCTGAGTGGTCTTATATAGCAAAGAGGAGTCTCTTACTTTTAGTGCTTGTACGTATCGTGACCAGTTTCTTGCTGTTTTTTCTAGGAGATACGAATTATATGTGTTAGATATGGATTTCAACATTTCCCTTTCCTGAGTCTTAAATTTCTTTGTTCTATTTATTGTATAGGCTAGGGTTTCTCCTCTTAATACTGCTTTTGCAGTTTCCCATAGGATAATGGGTCGGTTTATATATTCTTTATTAAAAGAAATAAATTCTTGGAATTTATTATTAAGCCAATTCTTAAATTTGAGGTCTGCCGCTAAATAATTGGGAAAAAAAAATCTTGAATATTTTGGAATATTATTAATAGCATTAAATTCTAACAAAATTGGAGCATGATCCGAGATACAAATAGAAAGGATTTCTGCAGTAGGTCTAAATTTACAAAGTCTTTCATCTATAAGAAATAGGTCAATCCTTGAGAGTGACTTATGAGCTTTGGACAAGCACGTAAAGTTTCTGGCGTCTGGATTTTGTGATCTCCAGATATCCCTGACCCTGAGATTTCGAAGGAGTTTTAAGAACATTTTAGTTTCTAAGTTATCCCTTTTAGTTCTAAGGGAGGGGCTTTTATGTCTTAACCTGTCTAAAGGGTATTGAGGCGACATGTTAAAGTCCCCTCCTAATATTAAAAATCCTTCTGTATAGGTCATTATATTAGCTTGAAGAGTGTCCCAGAAGGAAGAACTAAAGACATTAGGAGCATATATTTCTTTCATGTAATTAGCAAGAGTCCATGAGCTAGTGACGTATGGGATATACATTCCTACCAGGAGGGGCAAAGTTTCCCAAACCTCAAAATGCCTATAAATACACCCCTCACCACACCCACAATTCAGTTTTACAAACTTTGCCTCCGATGGAGGTGGTGAAGTAAGTTTGTGCTAGATTCTACGTTGATATGCGCTCCGCAGCAAGTTGGAGCCCGGTTTTCCTCTCAGCGTGCAGTGAATGTCAGAGGGATGTGAGGAGAGTATTGCCTATTTGAATGCAGTGATCTCCTTCTAAGGGGTCTATTTCATAGGTTCTCTGTTATCGGTCGTAGAGATTCATCTCTTACCTCCCTTTTCAGATCGACGATATACTCTTATATATACCATTACCTCTGCTGATTCTCGTTTCAGTACTGGTTTGGCTATCTGCTATATGTAGATGAGAGTCCTGGGGTAAGTAAGTCTTATTTTCTGTGACACTCCTAGCTATGGTTGGGCACTTTGTTTATAAAGTTCTAAATATATGTATTCAAACATTTATTTGCCTTGACTCAGAATGTTCAACTTTCCTTATTTTCAGACAGTCAGTTTCATATTTGGGATAATGCATTTTAATTTAACATTTTTCTTACCTTAAAATTTGACTTTTTCCCTGTGGGCTGTTAGGTTCGCGGGGGCTGAAAATGCTTCATTTTATTGCGTCATTCTTGGCGCGGACTTTTTTGGCGCAAAAATTCTATTTCCGTTTCCGGCGTCATACGTGTCGCCGGAAGTTGCGTCATTTTTTGACGTTATTTTGCGCCAAAAATGTCGGCGTTCCGGATGTGGCGTCATTTTTGGCGCCAAAAAGCATTTAGGCGCCAAATAATGTGGGCGTCTTATTTGGCGCGAAAAAATATGGGCGTCACTTTTGTCTCCACATTATTTAAGTCTCATTTTTTATTGCTTCTGGTTGCTAGAAGCTTGTTCTTTGGCATTTTTTCCCATTCCTGAAACTGTCATTTAAGGAATTTGATCAATTTTGCTTTATATATGTTGTTTTTTCTCTTACATATTGCAAGATGTCTCACGTTGCATCTGAGTCAGAAGATACTACAGGAAAATCGCTGTCAAGTGCTGAATCTACCAAAGCTAAGTGTATCTGCTGTAAACTTTTGGTAGCTATTCCTCCAGCTGTTGTTTGTATTGATTGTCATGACAAACTTGTTAAAGCAGATAATATTTCCTTTAGTAAAGTACCATTGCCTGTTGCAGTTCCTTCAACATCTAAGGTGCAGAATGTTCCTGATAATATAAGAGATTTTGTTTCTGAATCCATAAAGAAGGCTATGTCTGTTATTTCTCCTTCTAGTAAACATAAAAAATCTTTTAAAACTTCTCTCCCTACAGATGAATTTTTAACTGAACATCATCATTCTGATTCTGATGATTCCTCTGGTTCAGAGGATTCTGTCTCAGAGGTTGATGCTGATAAATCTTCATATTTATTTAAAATGGAATTTATTCGTTCTTTACTTAAAGAAGTACTAATTGCTTTAGAAATAGAGGATTCTGGTCCTCTTGATACTAATTCTAAACGTTTAGATAAGGTATTTAAAGCTCCTGTGGTTATTCCAGAAGTTTTTCCTGTTCCTAATGCTATTTCTGCAGTAATTTCCAAAGAATGGGATAATTTGGGTAATTCATTTACTCCTTCTAAACGTTTTAAGCAATTATATCCTGTGCCGTCTGACAGATTAGAATTTTGGGACAAGATCCCTAAAGTTGATGGGGCTATTTCTACCCTTGCTAAACGTACTACTATTCCTACGTCAGATGGTACTTCGTTTAAGGATCCTCTAGATAGGAAAATTGAGTCCTTTCTAAGAAAAGCTTATCTGTGTTCAGGTAATCTTCTTAGACCTGCTATATCTTTGGCTGATGTTGCTGCAGCTTCAACTTTTTGGTTGGAAACTTTAGCGCAACAAGTAACACATCGTGATTCTCATGATATTATTATTCTTCTTCAGCATGCTAATAATTTTATCTGTGATGCCATTTTTGATATTATCAGAGTTGATGTCAGGTTTATGTCTCTAGCTATTTTAGCTACAAGAGCTTTATGGCTTAAAACTTGGAATGCTGATATGGCTTCTAAATCAACTTTACTTTCCATTTCTTTCCAGGGTAACAAATTATTTGGTTCTCAGTTGGATTCCATTATTTCAACTGTTACTGGTGGGAAAGGAACTTTTTACCACAGGATAAAAAATCTAAAGGTAAAAACAGGGCTAATAATCGTTTTCGTTCCTTTCGTTTCAACAAAGAACAAAAGCCTGATCCTTCATCCTCAGGAGCAGTTTCAGTTTGGAGACCATCTCCAGTCTGGAATAAATCCAAGCCAGCTAGAAAGGCAAAGCCTGCTTCTAAGTCCACATGAAGGTGCGGCCCTCATTCCAGCTCAGCTGGTAGGGGGCAGGTTACGTTTTTTCAAGGAAATTTGGATCAATTCTGTTCACAATCTTTGGATTCAGAGCATTGTTTCAGAAGGGTACAGAATTGGTTTCAAGTTGAGACCTCCTGCAAAGAGATTTTTTCTTTCCCGTGTCCCAGTAAATCCAGTAAAAGCTCAAGCATTTCTGAAATGTGTTTCAGATCTAGAGTTGACTGGAGTAATTATGCCAGTTCCAGTTCCGGAACAGGGGATGGGGTTTTATTCAAATCTCTTCATTGTACCAAAGAAGGAGAATTCTTTCAGACCAGTTCTGGATCTAAAAATATTGAATCGTTATGTAAGGATACCAACGTTCAAGATGGTAACTGTAAGGACTATCTTACCTTTTGTTCAGCAAGGGAATTATATGTCCACGATAGATTTACAGGATGCATATCTGCATATTCCGATTCATCCAGATCATTATCAGTTCCTGAGATTCTCGTTTCTGGACAAGCATTACCAATTTGTGGCTCTGCCGTTTGGCCTAGCTACAGCTCCAAGAATTTTTACAAAGGTTCTCGGTGCCCTGCTGTCTGTAATCAGAGAACAGGGTATTGTGGTATTTCCTTATTTGGACGATATCTTGGTACTTGCTCAGTCTTTACATTTAGCAGAATCTCATACGAATCGACTTGTGTTGTTTCTTCAAGATCATGGTTGGAGGATCAATTTACCAAAAAGTTCTTTGATTCCTCAGACAAGGGTAACCTTTCTGGGTTTCCAGATGGATTCAGTGTCCATGACTCTGTCTTTAACAGACAAGAGACGTCTAAAGTTGATTACAGCTTGTCGAAACCTTCAGTCACAATCATTCCCTTCGGTAGCCTTATGCATGGAAATTCTAGGTCTTATGACTGCTGCATCGGACGCGATCCCCTTTGCTCGTTTTCACATGCGACCTCTTCAGCTCTGTATGCTGAAGCAATGGTGCAAGGATTACACGAAGATATCTCAATTAATATCTTTAAAACCGATTGTTCGACACTCTCTAACATGGTGGACAGATCACCATCGTTTAATTCAGGGGGCTTCTTTTGTGCTTCCGACCTGGACTGTAATTTCAACAGATGCAAGTCTCACAGGTTGGGGAGCTGTGTGGGGATCTCTGACGGCACAAGGAGTTTGGGAATCTCAGGAGGTGAGATTACCGATCAATATTTTGGAACTCCGTGCAATTTTCAGAGCTCTTCAGTTTTGGCCTCTTCTGAAGAGAGAATCGTTCATTTGTTTTCAGACAGACAATGTCACAACTGTGGCATACATCAATCATCAAGGAGGGACTCACAGTCCTCTGGCTATGAAAGAAGTATCTCGAATTTTGGTTTGGGCGGAATCCAGCTCCTGTCTAATCTCTGCGGTTCATATCCCAGGTGTAGACAATTGGGAAGCGGATTATCTCAGTCGCCAAACGTTGCATCCGGGCGAATGGTCTCTTCACCCAGAGGTATTTCTTCAGATTGTTCAAATGTGGGAACTTCCAGAAATAGATCTGATGGCGTCCCATCTAAACAAGAAACTTCCCAGGTATCTGTCCAGATCCCGGGATCCTCAGGCGGAGGCAGTGGATGCATTATCACTTCCTTGGAAGTATCATCCTGCCTATATCTTTCCGCCTCTAGTTCTTCTTCCAAGAGTAATCTCCAAGATTCTGAAGGAATGCTCGTTTGTTCTGCTGGTAGCTCCGGCATGGCCTCACAGGTTTTGGTATGCGGATCTTGTCCGGATGGCCTCTTGCCAACCGTGGACTCTTCCGTTAAGACCAGACCTTCTGTCACAAGGCCCTTTTTTCCATCAGGATCTGAAATCCTTAAATTTAAAGGTATGGAGATTGAACGCTTGATTCTTGGTCAAAGAGGTTTCTCTGACTCTGTGATTAATACTATGTTACAGGCTCGTAAATCTGTATCTCGAGAGATATATTATAGAGTCTGGAAGACTTATATTTCTTGGTGTCTTTCTCATCATTTTTCCTGGCATTCTTTTAGAATACAGAGAATTTTACAGTTCCTTCAGGATGGTTTAGATAAGGGTTTGTCCGTAAGTTCTTTGAAAGGACAAATCTCTGCTCTTTCTGTTCTTTTTCACAGAAAGATTGCTATTCTTCCTGATATTCATTGTTTTGTACAAGCGTTGGTTCGTATAAAACCTGTCATTAAGTCAATTTCTCCTCCTTGGAGTTTGAATTTGGTTCTGGGAGCTCTTCAAGCTCCTCCGTTTGAACCTATGCATTCATTGGACATTAAATTACTTTCTTGGAAAGTTTTGTTCCTTTTGGCCATCTCTTCTGCCAGAAGAGTTTCTGAATTATCTGCTCTTTCTTGTGAGTCTCCTTTTCTGATTTTTCATCAGGATAAGGCGGTGTTGCGAACTTCTTTTGAATTTTTACCTAAAGTTGTGAATTCCAACAACATTAGTAGAGAAATTGTGGTTCCTTCATTATGTCCTAATCCTAAGAATTCTAAGGAGAAATCGTTGCATTCTTTGGATGTTGTTAGAGCTTTGAAATATTATGTTGAAGCTACGAAATCTTTTCGTAAGACTTCTAGTCTATTTGTTATCTTTTCCGGTTCTAGAAAAGGCCAGAAAGCTTCTGCCATTTCTTTGGCATCTTGGTTGAAATCTTTAATTCATCTTGCCTATGTTGAGTCGGGTAAAACTCCGCCTCAGAGAATTACAGCTCATTCTACTAGGTCAGTTTCTACTTCCTGGGCGTTTAGGAATGAAGCTTCGGTTGACCAGATCTGCAAAGCAGCAACTTGGTCCTCTTTGCATACTTTTACTAAATTCTACCATTTTGATGTATTTTCTTCTTCTGAAGCAGTTTTTGGTAGAAAAGTACTTCAGGCAGCGGTTTCAGTTTGAATCTTCTGCTTATGTTTTTCGTTAAACTTTATTTTGGGTGTGGATTATTTTCAGCAGGAATTGGCTGTCTTTATTTTATCCCTCCCTCTCTAGTGACTCTTGTGTGGAAAGATCCACATCTTGGGTAGTCATTATCCCATACGTCACTAGCTCATGGACTCTTGCTAATTACATGAAAGAAAACATAATTTATGTAAGAACTTACCTGATAAATTCATTTCTTTCATATTAGCAAGAGTCCATGAGGCCCGCCCTTTTTTTGTGGTGGTTATGATTTTGTATAAAGCACAATTATTCCAATTCCTTATTTTATATGCTTTCGCACTTTTTTATCACCCCACTTCTTGGCTATTCGTTAAACTGAATTGTGGGTGTGGTGAGGGGTGTATTTATAGGCATTTTGAGGTTTGGGAAACTTTGCCCCTCCTGGTAGGAATGTATATCCCATACGTCACTAGCTCATGGACTCTTGCTAATATGAAAGAAATGAATTTATCAGGTAAGTTCTTACATAAATTATGTTATTGCATAACGTATATAATGTTGTATCTATTTTAATTTTTGCCATTAGAAACCTCCCCTCCGGGTCTGAATTTATATGGTTAATTTGATATTTTAATCTTTTCCCTAGTAATATTGCCACTCCCCCCTTGCGTTGAATGCTGGGTGAGGCCAAAACTTCTTTAACCCAGGAACTTTTTAATTTAGAGACTTCTTCTACTTTTAAATGAGTTTCCTGTATGAAAGCAATGTCTATATTTTTCTTTTTTAAGTAAGTGATTATAGTTTTACGTTTAATAGGTGATGTTAAGCCCCCAATATTCCAAGAAGCCATCCTAAAGCCATGTGCCATGTTAGCCATCATCTATAATAGGAAGGGAGCAAGAAGAAGAAAAAAAAAAAAAAACCCCTTTTAACTTCCCCCTCTTTTATGGGATTATTAATATACTTCAAAGTTTTTATCCCAGCTAGGGCCATTAAATTTTTTGGGATTCTAGCCATAATCTAAATCATATTCCATTGTTATGTATTGGAATAGGCATTGAGTTTAAGTCCTGTCCTGTTCTGTTGTTAACTGCTGGGTGACATATTTCTCCGCTTCTCTCGCAGAGTCAAAAAATTGTGTCTCATTATTCATTGTTATTCTCAGTCTTGCTGGGTATACAATAGTGGCGCGATGCCCCTGATTTATCAATTTAGTGCATAAAGGGAAAAATTCCCTTCTTTTAGCAGAGGTCTCTGCAGAAAAATCCTGAAAAATCATAATTTTTGTCTCCCCCAGCATTATAGGCTGATTTTTTTTAAAGTGTTGTAATATTAGCAATTTGTCTTGATAATTTAATACTTTAGCTATTATTGGCCTGGGTCTGGCCTCTTCTCTGTCTGGTTTTTGCCATCCTATTCTATGAGCTCTCTCGAGTACTATCCTTGGGTGTGTTTGTGGGATTTGTAGCAATTGTGGCAATGTTATAGTTAACAGTTTATCTAGATCTTCGTATTGCTTCAGTTCGGGCACTCCTATTACTCTGAAATTGCTACGTCTAGCACGATTCTCTAAATCTTCTAACTTTGTCTGTATTTTTATAAGTTTATCGTTCATTGTGTCTATTTTGGTATTATGGATTGATGTATTATCTTCTAAGTCTGAAATCCTTTGTTCTGCTTCTGTTAATCTGTTAGAGAACTGACGGATTTCTGCTGTGAGTGTGTTTATGTCCTGTTTGATTTCACTTCTTAAAAGATCAAATTTTGGAGTCAGGGCCTCCGATATACTTGTGACTAATGCTTGTAAATTTAATGGTTCATTGATCTGTGGAACATTTGGGCTAACAGTGGGGGTGTCTACTGTGGTCTCTGCTGTGGTTTTATTTCTTTTGTCTCTCTGCCTCCCAGCCATATTGGTGGGGGGAGTTTTGGTGTTTGTGGAAAAAATTTTATCCATATGTTAATAATTGTGCATAAATTATAAAAGGGGAAAGAGGGAAGTGCGTGTTGTGTGGGAAAGAGGTGTGCCAAAAATAATAAATAATAATGTGAAAAAGTGAATATGTTAAATGCTCCTTATCTTGCTTTCCCTTTTTTTTTTTTTTCCTTTTCTCCTACTTTCCTCTCTATAAATCTGTGTTAAATTAGTTAGTTTCTCTCTGATCTAATGTTGAGGCCTTCCTTATCCCTATTTAGGTTCTGTTGAGTATAAAATTTCTATACCGAGTGTGAGAAATATATTCCTGTAATGCAAATTATGTTATTTCTCTGAATGAGGTCTAGAAAATATAGAAACCTCTTTATATAGATTAATCCATGCTAGATAGGTTTTACTTATAATTAGCTGAGGTAGGACAGTTAAATAGGGGATATCAGTTGTAAAAAATTATGTTGATTCTCTTAGTACATATTATGTTATATCTCTGTAAATAGTCAGATGGCAAACTCAGTATGTGCATATAAATACAGGTGGTTTTGCTTGAGATTGGTTACAGTTATAGACATTGATTTATTATCTTATCCCTTCTAATTCTTTCAGCTAGCCATATTTCTTACTACCAGAGCGCTAGTCTAATTAGAATATTTTTCACGAGCTGAAAATGTAGCGTCTCTGTACCAAATCCTAAGGTTATATGTTTAGCTGAAGGAGTTTGTGGAGTAATCTAGGAGATATTGAGTTAGTTTTTTCTTTTTGTAAAAACTCTTATAACAATGACAACTTGATAAGCAAACATTTATGTGATAAGCAGACTATTATATCTCTATAAATAGTCAGGTGGCAAACTCAGTATGTGCATATAAATACAGGTGGTTTTACTTGAGATTGGTTACAGTTATAGACTTGATTTATTATCTTATCCCTTCTAATTCCTTCAGCTAGCCATATATCTTACTACCAGGGTGCTTGTCTAATTTGAATATTTTTCACAAGCTGAAAAAATAGCGTCTCTGTACCAAGTCCTAAGGTTATATGTTTAGCTGAAGGAGTTTGTGGAGTAATCTAGGAAATATTGAGTTAGTTTTTTCTTTTTGTAAAAACTCTTATAACCATGATACTTTAATAAGCAAACATTTATGTGATAGGCAGACTATGTTTGCTTATTATTAGTTAACTTATATTTGTTAAACACAAAATGCCAGTTAATGAAACATTTGTCTGTTCTCATGATATTGAGTATTTCTCTGTTTGCATAAAAAAAGAATAAAAAAAAACCCAAGACAAAAACAAAACAAAACAGCCGTCAAATTCATGTAACAAAGTCCATGCGTCCGGGGGATAGCTTTTACTTAGATTTAACTAATATCTCCAGTCTTGCTATCTCTATTTTTCTTTTCCTTTCCCCCTTCTTCCCTTCTTTCACTATATTAGTAAAAAAGAAAGTACCTGACCCCTGTCCGTGGGGAACTTTATGATGAAAAGTTCTTTGCTTCAAGAAGGGGGAAGCAGGATTCCAAGTGGGTTAAATAGCCGGGTCCCCCTCTCGCAGCATCGGTGGGGGGGGGAACACCGGAGGCAAGAGTAAGCAGAGTCCCTGCTTTTCGATCTCCGGAGTGGAGGGTTAAAGTATATCCACCCTTTCACCAGGTGAATCCTGCTGGTATATGAAGAAAGCTTTGGCTTCGGTCAGGAGCCTGAGAGGCGTTTGTAGATGTTGCTGCTTTAGACTCCACGGTTGCTACCCTCCTCTCCCTCCAAGCGTACTCATCCGCCAGAGTGCTTGTTTGCTGCCGCTTGTGTCTCCGGCTCTTACATGGTCGTCACCGCCATTTTCTCTCATCTGATGGATCCAGGCCGCCAGAGAAAAGAAATACAGTTTGCGTCTGCAGGCTTGGGGACTACCGTCTATCTTGTCTCTGCACCTCCGCTAGCAGCCGTTTGCTCCGGTCCGCTCCCAGCCAGTCTCTCAGCCTCCGCTAACAGTGGTCAGCCCCGGTCCGCTCCCGGCCTACTCTCAGCGCTTAAACCTGGTTGCCTGACCGCATCCAGACAGGCTCCAGGTTAATCACGCCAGGTGTAGCTTGAGGGCGGGGTCCTGGCGGCGGTGTCTTCCTCTGTGTTTGTTCTTTGCTGATGCCGGTATGAGAGAAAAAAAGGATAGGACTAATTGATATAGCCGTTTTTACTCAGTTCTTGTCTTGTTTCATTCGTCCCATGTAATCTTGCTTTTAGACTTTTAAATCTCAGGGAGTGTTTCTCTGTACCCTGGGATGTTATGTAAAACAAAGCCTATTGTTTAAATCTCTTTCTCCGCTTTGTCAAGTTTGTGGCTTAATCTTCAACCAAATGGCCCTTGTACTTGATGTGGGTTCAGTGTGTTGTTTTAACACTGTTAGGAGAACCGGTAGCCGCATGTAACTTGCTTTGAAAAGCTGCCCAAGGTCTAGGGTATTCGGCACGAATTCCCTCTGCCAATAGCTTGTTCAGGTAATGTGGAGCAGGTGTCTAACTGACCTTACACCTGTGCTCCTCCCACCGGATCTCCAGAAAGTACCATTTTAAACAACTTTCCAATGTTTAAAATGTGTTAGAGCTTTTTTATTATTGCACTATTTTTTAAATATAACTAACGGCTAGATTACGAGTTGTGCGTTAGGGTAAAAAAACAGCGTTAAGAGGTCCTAACGCTGCTTTTTTACACCCGCTGCTATTATGAGTCTTGAAGGTTTAGGGGCACCGCACACTTCTTTGGCCTTACAGCAAAACGACTTACGTAAACTTCATAAAGTCTTTTTTCTATGGGACTTCCATACCGCTGATATTACGAGTCTGTCCTGGGAGGCCAAAAAGTGAGCGGTACACCCTGCCCTGTCTAGATCCCTAACACATTTAAAAGTCAGTAGTTAAGAGTTTTATGGTACAACGCCGTAACATAAAACTCATAACTAAAGTGCTAAAAAGTACACTAACACCCATAAACTACCTATTAATTCCTAAACCGAGGCCCTCCCACATCGCAAACACTAAAATAAAAATTTTAAACCCTAATCTGCTGCTCCAGACACCGCCGCCACTTACATTATATTTATGAACCCCTAATCTGCTGCCCCCAACATCGCCGACACCTACATTTATATTTATTAACCCCTAATCTGCCGCCCCCAACGTCGCCGCCACTATACTAAATGTATTAACCCCTAAATCTAACTAAAAATTCCTATAATTAACTAAATTATTCCTATTTAAAACTAAATACTTACCTATAAAATAAACCCTAAGCTAGCTACAATATAACTAATAGTTACATCGTAACTATTAGGGTTTATTTTTATTTTACAGGCAAGTTTGTATTTATTTTAACTAGGTAGAATAGTTATTAAATAGTTATTAACTATTTAATAACTACCTAGCTAAAATAAATACAAAAGTACCTGTAAAATAAAACCTAATCTAAGTTACAATAACACCTAACACTACACTATAATTAAATAAATTAACTAAATTAACAACAATTAAATAAAAAAAAAACCTAGCCTAAACTAAACTATCAATAGCCCTTAAAAGGGCCTTTTGCGGGGCATTGCCCCAAAGTAATCAGCTCTTTTACCTGTAAAAAAATATACAAACAACCCCCTAACAGTAAAACCACCACCCACATAACCAACCCCCCAAATAAAATACTATCTAAAAAAACCTAAGTACCCCATTGGCCTGAAAAGGGCATTTGGATGGGCATTGCCCTTAAAAGGGCAGTTAGCTCTTTTGCGGCCCAAACCCTAACCTAAAAATAAAACCCACCCAATACACCCTTAAAAAAACCTAACACTAACCCCCTGAAGATTGACTTACAGTTCTGAAGACCGGACATTCATCCTCAAGGAAGCGGCAGAAGTCTTCATCCAACCGGGCCAAAGTCCTCAACAAATCCGGGAGAAGTCTTCATCCAAGCCGGGCGAAGTGGTCCTCCAGATGGGCAGAAGTCTTCATCCAGACGTCATCTTCTATCTTCATCCATCCGACGCGGAGCGGCTCCATCTTCAAGACATCCGACGCAGAGCATCCTCTTTTTCTGACGACTAAAGACAAATGAAGGTTCCTTTAAGTGACGTCATCCAAGATGGCGTCCCTTAGATTACGATTGGCTGATAGAATTCCAATCAGCCAATAGAATGCGAGCTCAATCCTTTTGGCTGATTGGATCAGCCAATTGGAATTTTTCTACCTTAATTCCGATTGGCTGATATCTTGGATGACGTCACTTAAAGGAACCTTCATTTGTCTTTAGTCATCCGAAGAAGAGGATGCTCCGCGTCGGATGTCTTGAAGATGGAGCCCCTCCGCGTCAGATGGATGAAGATAGAAGATGCTGTCTGGATGAAGACTTCTGCCCGTCTGGAGGACCACTTCGCCCGGCTTGGATGAAGACTTCTCTCTGCTTCGTTGAGGACTTCGGCCCGGTTGGATGAAGACTTCTGCCGCTTCCTTGAGGATGGATGTCCGGTCTTCAGAACTGTAAGTCGATCTTCAGGGGGTTAGTGTTTTTTTAAGGGTGTATTGGGTAGGTTTTATTTTTAGGTTAGGGTTTGGGCTGCAAAAGAGCTAACTGCCCTATTAAGGGCAATGTCCATCCAAATGCCATTTTCAGGGCAATGGGGAGCTTAGGTTTTTTTAGATAGTATTTTATTTGGGGGGTTTGTTGTGTGAGTGGTGGATTTTACTGTTGGGGGGTTGTTTATATTTTTTTTTACAGGTAAAAGAGCTGATTACTTTGGGGCAATGCCCCGCAAAGGGCCCTTTTAAGGGCTATTGGTAGTTTAGTTTAGGCTAGGGTTTTTTTTTATTTTGGGGGGGCTTTTTATTGTTGATAGGGCTATTAGATTAGGTGTAATTAGTTTAAATATCTTGTAATGTGTTTATTATTTTCTGTAATTTAGTGTTTGTTTGTTTTTGTACTTCAGCTAATTTAATTTATTTATTTATAGTGTAGTGTTAGGTGTTATTGTAACTTAGGTTAGGTTTTATTACTTTACTTTACTTTAGTACTTTGTATTTATTTAGCTAGGTAGTTATTAAATAGTTAATAACTATTTAATAACTATTCTACCTAGTTAAAATAAATACAAACTTGCCTGTAAAATAAAAATAAACCCTAAGCTAGCTACAATGTAACTATTAATTATATTGTAGCTATCTTAGGGTTTATTTTATAGGTAAGTATTTAGTTTTAAATAGGAATAATTTATTTAATGATAGGAATATTTATTTAGATTTATTTAAATTATATTTAAGTTAGGGGGTGTTAGGGTTAGGGTTAGACTTAGGTTTAGGGGTTAATAAATTTAATATAGTGGCGGCGGTGTAGGGGGTGACAGATTAGGGGTTAATAAATGTAGGTAGGTGGCGGAGATGTTAGGGACGGCAGATTAGGGGTTAATAAATATTTAACTAATGCAAGGCGGGAGTGCGGCGGTTTAGGGGTTAAATATAATGCAGGTGTCGGCGATGTCTGGGGCGGCAGATTAGGGGTTAATAAGTGTAAGATTAGGGGTGTTTAGACTTGGGGTTCATGTTAGGGTGTTAGGTGTAAACATAAAATGTGTTTCCCCATAGGAATCAATGGGGCTGCGTTACTGAGCTTTACGCTGCTTTTTTGCAGGTGTTAGACTTTTTCTCAGCCGGCTCTCCCCGTTGATTCCTATGGGGAAATCATGCACGAGCACGTACGACCAGCTCACCGCTGACTTAAGCAGCGCTGGTATTGGAGTGCGGTAATGAGCAAAATTTTGATCAACGCTCACTTCTTATCTTTTAACGAAGGGTTTGTAAAAACCTGTAATACCAGTGCTGCAGGTAAGTGAGCGGTGAGAGAAAACTGCTCGTTAGCACCACACAGCTGAAAACAAAAAACTCGTAATCTAGCCGTAAGTGTTTAAAGGGACATGAAACCCAATTTAGATAGAACGTACCATTTTAAACAACTTTCCAATGTACTTCTCTTATCAAATCTGCTTCATTCCCTTGATATCCTTTGTTGACAGAGAAGCAATGCACTATTGAGAGCTAGCTGATCACATCTAGTCAGCCAATCAAAGAAACAAATGTGCGTAGTAACCAATCAGCAGCTAGCTTCCACTAGTGTAGGATATTACATATTCTTTTTCAACAATGGATACCAAGAGAGCAAATCATATTTGAAAATAGAAGTGAATTTAAAAGTCTTAAAATCACATGCTCTATCCGAATCATGCAAGTTTAATTTTGACTTTTTTATACCTTTAACCCCTGCAAAGGAATTTAGCCCACAGTAAAGTCTGCTCCAGAGCAGCAATTCACTACTGGGACCTAGATGATCACATTTGATGAGTCTGTGAAAAGAGACAGTTAGCTCTCAGAAGCGCACTGGGGCCCCTGAACCTAAATATGTTTTTCAAAAATAAATATCAAAGGAATGAAGTCAATTTGATGATAGAAATAAACTGAAACGTCTCTTAAAATAGCATGCTTTATTTGTACAATTTTTTTTTAATACATACAAAGAGAGAAGCGCTCTACCAGGAATGAACAACAGCTCAGTAGCTTGTTTTATTTTACTACCTAGGAGCAGCCTCTTTTAGCCCAGTTGTGCTTTTCACAGATGAAAACTTTCCTGAAGTACAGGTAGCCCTCAGTTTACGCCGGGGTTAGGTTCCAGAAGGAATGGTTGTAAATAAAAACCGTTGTAAATTGAAACCCAGTTTATAATGTAAGTCAATGGGAAGTGAGGGAGATAGGTTCCAGGCCCCTCTCAAAATTGTCATAAGTAACACCTAATACATTATTTTTAAAGCTTTGAAATGAAGACTTTAAATGCTAGACAGCATTATAAATCTAATAAAATAATCACACAACACAGAATATATAATTAAACTAAGTTAAATGAACAAAAACATTTGCTAAACAGCATTATAAACCTAATAAAATAATCACACAACACAGACTTCACTTGCATTTTTCTGCAAACAGTTCTTTCTATGCATTCCAATCTGGACTGATTTATAGACAGGAAGATCTTGTTTCTTTGAAATCTGCTCGATAGCTCAGGTCTGGTTAAACTTATTCATTTCAGCTTGCTTGGCTTTGCTGCAACACAAGCGGACAGCTCCACCTACGGGCTATTTTAATAAATGCACTGCTTCTCAATGCTTTTCAATAGCAGTCACATGACTGGAAAAAAAGGTTGTTATTCTGAAACGGTGTAAATTGAACCGTTGTAAAACGAGGGCCACCTGTATATCAATCTGATCCCGCCAAGTAAGGACAGTTCAGCCCCAAAATAGCAGGCAATTCTCCTCTGAACAAGGACATGACAACCCCAGACAATTGTTTCAGCCTCCTTTGGGTGTCATCAGTGAGATGCGGCCATATTGCTCTAAGCACACTGGGCAAGGAGTCCACGTTTGGTATCCCGCATCCCCCTTATGGAGACCTCCCCAGGATCATAATACAGATGCATACAAAGAGAGATGCGCTCTACCAGGAACGAACAACAGCACAGTTTGCTTAGAGGAATATGGCTGCTCCTCACTGACGAGGCACATGGAAGGCCGAAACGATTGTCTGGGGTTGTCATGTTCCTTGCTCAGAGGAGAATTGCCTGGTATTTCGGGGCTGGAATGACCTTACTCAGCGGGATCAGACTGATATACTTCAGGAAAGTTTTCCTCTGTGAAAAGCATATCTGGGCTAAAAGAGGCTGATCCTGGGTGGTAAATCACCATAGAACAAGCTACTGAGCTGTTGTTCGTTCATGGTAGAGCGCTTCTATCTTTGTATACATTTGTATTATGATCATGGGGGGGAGGTCTCCGTAAGGGCGTTGGGGGAAAACAGACGTGGACTCCTTGCTCAGTGTGCTTAGAATAATGTGACTGCACCTCACTGACGAGGCCCACAGAAGGGCGAAATGATCATCTGGGGTTGGAAAATGTGATGTCAATCAATGTGTAAATCAAAATCAGCTGAGTTAACAGACAGCAGTCCTTCGTGGGAAAACAAAAAAGCTCAGTGACCTAAAATGAGTGAGCAAGACTAGTATATATGGTTGATTATATATTTCCTACCTGTTCTATGTAAAATTTTTGCATATATTGTGTATTATTATTGTTTTTTAATGTTATTGTACCCTACTGTATCAATGCAATGTTTTGTGGACCCAGGACATACTTGAAAACGAGAGAAATCTCAATGTATCCTTCCTGGTAAAAATATTTTATAAATAAATAAATAAATTTAAGTGGAGCAACAAAAATAGGCAAGTGTGGGCAAAAGGGCTCTATCCCTCTTATACCTTGTTGAAAGTAATGGATTAGTATGGGGAGACCCAGGGTTAAGTGCCAGAAACAAACAGCTGCTCGCTCGCTCACTTGGGTATCAGCGTAGCAGACATAACAGCACTGACCTATATGCACCACCACATAAAAAGATGCCACGGAAATATCTTCAGATTCACTCACCCACCCATCGGTTACGGCTCAAAGTTCCTCACATAGCAGGCAATTCCATGCTGGGTCCACTCGAGTAATTAACCCAGAAGCAGTGTTGAAGCGAACAGCTTCACTAGAGCACTGTCAGGCTCCTCCTGTGTTCACCTCCGCATGTGTCCGATGGAGGACAAATCCCCACTGCTTCTCGTTCTGATGTCAGTTGCTGGAGGGCAATGACAGTGAATGATAGGCTGTGTGCGTTCTGCATGCAAAATATGGGTCAGTTTATAAAAAGCGGACCCCTGAAGTCCGAGAAAAATATAAGTGAAAAAGAAAAGTTCAAACATGAGCCGCTGATAAAAAAACAATACTTTTTCCAACATCTTAAAATGGAGCAGGAAAATGGATGTACAATCCTAAGCCCGTAGGCTAGTCTGACCGGTTTCGGTCACAGGGACCGTAATCATAGACACAATTGGTAACATCTTAACACAGAATTTAAAAGGTAAAACTCAATCTGATTGGTTTAAAAACAATGATTTAGGACTGGGAATATATTTAAAGGAGTAAACACACAGAAAACTTGATAAGCATATTTACATACAAGGAGTAATCAAGATCAGCAAGCAAATTAATGATCATCTGGGGTTGTCATGTTCCTTGTTCAGAGGAGAATTGCCTGGCATTTCAGGGCTAGACTGGCCTTTCTTGACCGGATCAGACTGATATACTTCAGGAATGTTTTCCTCTGTGAAAAGCAAAACTAAGCTAAAAGAGGCTGCTCCTGGGTGGTAAATCACCATAGAACAAGCTACTGAGCTGTTTGTTCCTGGTAGAGCGCTTCTCTTTTATCCGCATTTATAAAAGTTCAAAATGGACTTTTATGTCCCTTTAATTACTGTAAATTGACAATATTTTGTGCAGTTTTATTAAAACACAATATTAATCTATATGAAATGCACCAATGCTTTATTTGCATTTTGTACCATATATTTGGGCTGTTGATTAGAAAAAAAAATCTAGTGCAGACCAGTGAAGTTCAACCTGGCTTAGTTTAAAAACCCTTTGGATATGCATCTGTAAATACCAGTAAATAATTGTACACTAACCTAACTTCTGGTTCAAAGGACAGTTTAGTCAAAATTAAACTTTCATGATTCAGATAGGGTGTGCAATTTTAAACAACTTTCCAATTTACATTTATCATCAAATTTACTTTGTTCTCTTGGAATTCTTTATTGAATGCTAAACCTCGGTATGCTCATATGTTAATTTCTAACCCTTTGAAGGCTGCCTCTTCTTATCTCAGTGCATTTTGACAGTTTTTCACAGCTAGACAGCCCTAGTTCATGTTTGTCATATAGATAACATTGTGCTCACTCCTGTGGAGTTATCTAGGAGTCAGCACTGCTTGGCTAAAAAACAAATCTGTCAAAAGAACTAAAATAAGTGGGCAGTCTGCATAGGCTTTAGATACAAGGTAATAACAGAGATGAAAAGTATATTAACATAACAGTGTTGGTTATGCAAAACATGGGAATGAGTAATAAAGGGATTATCTATCTTTTTAAAAAAAAAAAAAAAAAAATCTGGGGGAGAATGTCCCTTTAAGAGGGCTGGAAAATGTATATCAGAATGATGGTATCTTTTTATAGTAGGGTTTTTAGTAGGCACTTTTATATGTGTGTTGTTTTTTTGTTTTGATTTGTTTTTTTTTAATCATAATTGTTTAGAAAGTATTAATTTATCCCTAGTGTAAGAGATTTTGTAGAACAAGTCAATCTTGCTGTACAGGTGGTGTGTTTTTCTGCATTGGGTGCACTGACTTGTCATGTGGATATAACGTTATACTGAGTGGTATCTATAAGGTTGTCAGCTGTCCTCCAGAAATATACTGAACATTCTGTTCAATGGTTTGTGGGGGTCACATATTGCACCCCAAAAGTTCTACTTCAGCCCCCACATACAGTAACATGCAGGTCAATCATTTTACCTATTTGGGCGCCACAGATGTGGTTTAACCCTCTTGACTGCCCCTCACTTCTTCTGCTTATTTGTAATGAGTGTAGGCATACAAGGCCTTTTACATTTAGCTAACATGCAGGGAATGAAATAAAACTGGACATTTAAGTGACCAGAATTTTTGTGAAGATTTTACTGGACAGCCTGTTAAAGTGCTGGACTGTCTGGTTGAATACTGGACACCTTGCAACCATATGTATATGAGGTGATTACTAAAGTGTGTTTAGTTCTTTGTTCAGGTAATGAGAGAGGGAAGGGATTATAGTAGGATGTTTTTTTCTACCTGTTAAGGCGCTGAAGAATGAACTGCTGTTGTCTAATTCTGAGACAACACCTTTCTCTTGAGCAGAAATTTTTAGTCAATCTGTCACTGGAAGACGGCCAAAAGAGGCTGCTCTGTTTGTAAATGTGCTCTTTTTAATCTTAACCAATCCTTTTGGGAACACATAGTAGATTGTTCTCCATGCCAGAATCTGTAAAGATTTGAGCTTTTTTGCCTTTGTTTCATCGACATGACTGTAGTTACTAACAATACAGTTTGGAATCCCAAAACTCTGTATTCTCTATAGTGAGACAGAATGATAAGCAATATCTATATTAATTACAGTTAAAGGGACATTAAACACTAACGGCTAGATTTAGAGTTTGGCGTTAGCCGTCAAAACCAGCGTTAGGAGCCCCTAACGCTGGTTTTGACGGCTAACGCTGGTATTTAGAGTCAGTCAGGAAAGGGTCTAACGCTCACTTTGCAGCCGCGACTTTTCCATACCGCAGATCCCCCTACGCCATTTGCGTATCCTATCTTTTCAATGGGATCTTTCTAACGCTGGTATTTAGAGTCTTGGCTGAAGTGAGCGTTAGAAATCTAACAACAAAACTCCAGCCGCAGAGAAAAGCCAGGAGTTAAGAGCTTTCTGGGCTAACGCCGGTTCATAAAGCTCTTAACTACTGTGCTCTAAAGTACACTAACACCCATAAACTACCTATGTACCCCTAAACCGAGGTCCCCCCACATCGCCGCCACTCTATTAAAATTTTTTAACCCCTAATCTGCCGACTGCACACCGCCGCCACCTACGTTATCCCTATGTACCCCTAATCTGCTGCCCCTAACACCGCCAACCCCTATATTATATTTATTAACCCCTAATCTGCCACCCCAAACGTCGCCGCCACCTACCTACACTTATTAACCCCTAATCTGCCGACTGGACCTCACCGCTACTATAATAAAGTTATTAACCCCTAATCCGCCTCACTCCCGCCTCAAAAACCCTATAATAAATAGTATTAACCCCTAATCTGCCCTCCCTAACATCACTGACACCTAACTTCAAGTATTAACCCCTAATCTGCCGACCGGACCTCGCCAACACTATAATAAATGTATTAACCCCTAAAGCTAAGTCTAACCCTAACACTAACACCCCCCTAAGTTAAATATAATTTAAATCTAACAAAATAAATTAACTCTTATTAAATAAATTATTCCTATTTAAAGCTAAATACTTACCTGTAAAATAAATCCTAATATAGCTACAATATAAATTATAATTATATTGTAGCTATTTTAGGATTAATATTTATTTTACAGGCAACTTTGTATTTATTTTAACCAGGTACAATAGCTATTAAATAGTTAATAACTATTTAATAGTTACCTAGTTAAAATAATTACAAAATTACCTGTAAAATAAATCCTAACCTAAATTACAATTAAACCTAACACTACACTATCAATAAATTAATTAAATAAATAAAATACCTACAATTATCTACAATTAAACCTAACACTACACTATCAATAAATAAATTAAATACAATACCTACAAATAAATACAATTAAATAAACTAACTAAAGTACAAAAAATAAAAAAAGAACTAAGTTACAAAAAATAAAAAAATATTTACAAACATTATAAAAATATTACAACAATTTTAAGCTAATTACACCTACTCTAAGCCCCCTAATAAAATAACAAAGCCCGCCAAAATAAAAAATGCCCTACCCTATTCTAAAATACAAATAGAAAAGCTCTTTTACCTTACCAGCTCTTAAAAGGGCCTTTTGCGGGGCATGCCCCAAAGAATTCAGCTCTTTTGCCTGTAAAAAAAACCATACAATACCCCCCCAACATTACAACCCACCACCCACATACCCCTAATCTAACCCAAACCCCCCTTAAATAAACCTAACACTAAGCCCCTGAAGATCATCCTACCTTATCTTCACCACGCCGGGTATCACCGATCGGTCCAGGCTCCGAAGTCTTCATCCAAGCCCAAGCGGGGGCTGAAGACGTCCATCCTCCGGCAGAAGTCTTCATCCTATCCGGGCAGAAGAGGAGATCCGGACCGGTAGACATCTTCATCCAAGCGGCATCTTCTATCTTCTTCCATCCGACGACGAGCGGCTCCATCTTCAAGACCTCCGGCGCGGATCCATCCTCTTCTTCCGACGTCCTAACACAGAATGAAGGTTCCTTTAAGGGACGTCATCCAAGATGGCGTCCCTCGAATTCCGATTGGCTGATAGGAAAATTCCAATCAGCCAATCAGATTGAGCTTGCATTCTATTGGCTCGCATTCTATTGGCTGATTTCCTACCTTAATTCCGATTGGCTGATAGAATCCTATCAGCCAATCGGAATTCGAGGGACACCTTCATTCTGTGTTAGGACGTCCGGATGGATCCGCGCCGGAGGTCTTGAAGATGGAGCCGCTCGTCGTCGGATGGAAGAAGATAGAAGATGCCGCTTGGATGAAGATGTCTACCGGTCTGGATCTCCTCTTCTGCCCGGATAGGATGAAGACTGCCGGAGGATGGACGTCTTCAGCCCCCGCTTGGGCTTGGATGAAGACTTCGGAGCCTGGACCGATCGGTGATACCCGGCGTGGTGGAGATAAGGTAGGATGATCTTAAGGGGGGTTTGGGTTAGATTAGGGGTATGTGGGTGGTGGGTTGTAATGTTGGGGTGGGTATTGTATGTTTTTTTTTACAGGCAAAAGAGCGGAATTCTTTGGGGCATGCCCCGCAAAAGGCCCTTTTAAGGGCTGGTAAGGTAAAAGAGCTTTTCTATTTGTTTTTTAGAATAGGGTAGGGCATTTTTTTATTTTGGGGGGCTTTGTTATTTTATTAGGGGGCTTAGAGTAGGTGTAATTAGCTTAAAATTGTTGTAATATTTTTATAATGTTTGTAAATATTTTTTTATTTTTTGTAACTTAGTTCTTTTTTTATTTTTTGTACTTTAGTTAGTTTATTTAATTGTATTTATTTGTAGGTATTTGTATTTAATGTATTTATTGATAGTGTAGTGTTAGGTTTAATTGTAGATAATTGTAGGTATTTTATTTAATTAATTTAATGATAGTGTAGTGTTAGGTTTAATTGTAACTTAGGTTAGGATTTATTTTACAGGTACTTTTGTAATTATTTTAACTAGGTAACTAATAAATAGTTATTAACTATTTAATAGCTATTGTACCTGGTTAAAATAAATACAAAGTTGCCTGTAAAATAAATATTAATCCTAAAATAGCTACAATATAATTATAATTTATATTGTAGCTATATTAGGATTTATTTTACAGGTAAGTATTTAGCTTTAAACAGGAATAATTTATTTAATAAGAGTTAATTTATTTCGTTAGATTTAAATTATATTTAATTTAGGGGGGTGTTAGTGTTAGGGTTAGACTTAGCTTTAGGGGTTAATACATTTATTAGAGTAGCGGTGAGGTCCGGTCGGCAGATTAGGGGTTAATAATTGTAGGTAGGTGGAGGCGACGTTGTGGGCGGCAGATTAGGGGTTAATAAATATAATATAGGGGTCGGCGGTGTTAGGGGCAGCAGATTAGGGGTACATAGGGATAATGTAGGTTGTGGCGGTGTACGGAGCGGCAGATTAGGGGTTAAAAAAAATATGCAGGTGTCAGCGATAGCAGGGGCGGCAGATTAGAGGTTAAGAAGTGTAAGGTTAGGGGTGTTTAGACTCGGGGTTCATGTTAGGGTGTTAGGTGCAGACTTAGAAACTGTTTCCCCATAGGAAACAATGGGGCTGCGTTAGGAGCTGAACGCTGCTTTTTTGCAGGTGTAAGGTTTTTTTTCAGCTCAAACTGCCCCATTGTTTCCTATGGGGGAATCGTGCACGAGCACGTTTTTTAAGCTGGCTGCGTCCGTAAGCACCGCTGGTATTGAGAGTTGCAGTGGCGGTAAATTATGCTCTACGCTCCCTTTTTGGAGCCTAACGCAGCCCTTCTGTGAACTCTAAATACCAGCGGTATTTAAAAGGTGCGGGGGGGAAAAAATCCAGCGTTAGCTACGCGGGTCGCTACCGACAAAACTCTAAATCTAGCCGTAAATAAATGATTGCTTATATGTTGTATTCAAAGCAAAGTTTTGCAAGAGAATAATTTGTACATTTATTTTTAAAAATTATATTAGTTGTATAAATATTGAAAAAAATAAATGTAACATTCTTATGACCATAAATCAGCGGGTGCCACCATATTGTGACTTAGGTTACCTTTTTCTGGTGAGGCCAATTAGAAATGATTATAAATGACTTACTAGAGTTTGCAGCCAATGACTGTGTGGAATATAGCTGTGTCTGCACTTCTGAAATGGAAAGCCCACAATATTCAGAATAAAATTACAGAAAAGGAGAACAAATACATAATGAAAGTATATTGCAAAGTTGTTTACTACATGTAATTAAACAAGTTATATTAATATCTTGAGGTGTTTAATGTCCCTTTAATACATTTTCAATAACCTCACTTAGGCCATGATATTCAAAACCTCTGCTCAGGTGAGATAGTCTAAAATGACCCTCCAGCACTGCGAGATCCCTAGTGAAAGTTTCAAAAGGCGATTTTGTTTTACTTCTCCAATGGGCGCTCCCTGCATATCTGTATGTGAAGCAGAGATAAGCCCAGTGCAATATAGCACTGCATAACATGACAGTTCTGTTGCATTTACACTTTGTGCTTTCTGTTTTATATCACTTCAAACACTTTCTCTTTTATTTTGCATACAGCAGTGTATTTAGGATTTTGATTTTACAAATTCTGATTATGCCTTCACAGTTTCTGTGTAACTTTAACAAATTAGGCTCATACTTTGTATATTTATATGTATCTTTTAAAAATTAGATTGCACTTTGCATGTCTTTTATTTAAATTAAAACTGAAAAACTGTCTGCTTCAGTCTCCCAGAGAGTGTAATTAATTTCTAGTGGCCAGATAAACATTTTCTAGTGTGGAGAGATTAAAGTGCTGACTTCATGGGGGCAGAACTCACTGAATTTTCTAAGAAAACAGGAGGAACCTGGAAATCACAGAGAGGTGAAAGATGCCTTCCATCAGTGTAGGCTCCTTCATAGGAGCACAGGTGCACGTGAACCCTCTGAAAGAAATAAACAACCTTTTTGGCTGAATAAATAAAATTTTTCCGATAGCCTGCCCATTGCTGAAATTCTATTTATTCAGCAAAAGAGGTTCCAGTCCAGTTTTGTAATAAAAAAAATAAAAAATGCCATTTTTGCTTCTATCTATCACCTAGCACGTGTGATAGATAGAAGTATAGGCTTCAAGCCCTCTGCACTTATTTCTAAGTGCCTGTAGCATCGCCCCCAGCCCTATACCTTCTTAATCGGGCATGGGCATTATGGTGGTATTAAATAGTGCAGGGTATCTATGAGAGGGATGGGCATTAGGGTGGTATTGAATAGTGCTGGGTATCTAGGAGAGGGATGGGCATTAGGGTGGTATTGAATAGTGCTGGGTATCTATGAGAGGGATGGGCATTAGGGTGGTATTGAATAGTGCTGGGTATCTATGATTGGGATGGGCATTAGGGTGGTGTTGAATAGTTTTGGATATCTATGAGTTGGATGGGCATTAGGGTAGTATTGAATAGTGTTGGGTATCTATGAGTGGGATGGTCTTTAGGGTAGTATTGAATAGTGCTGGGTATTTATGAGAGGGATGGGCATTAGGGTAGTATTGAATAGTGCTGGGTATCTATGAGAGGGATGTGTATTAGGGTGGTATTGAATAGTGCCGGGTATCTAGGAGAGGGATGGGCATTAGGGTAGTATTGAATTGTGCTGGGTATCTAGGAGAGGGATGGGCATTAGGGTGGTATTGAATAGTGCTGGGTATCTAGGAGAGTGTTGGGCATTAGGGAGGTATTTAATAGTGCTGGGTATCTAGGAGAGGGATGGGCATTAGGGTGGTATTGAATAGTGTTGGGTATCTAGGAGATTGTTGGGCATTAGGGTGGTATTGAATAGTGCTGGATATCTAGGAGAAGGATGGGCATTAGGGTGGTATTGAATAGTGCTGGGTATATATGAGAGGGATGGGCATTAGGGTAGTATTGAATAGTGCTGGGTATTTATGAGAGGGATGGGCATTAGGGTAGTATTGAATAGTGCAGGGTATCTATGAGAGGGATAGTATTAGGGTGGTATTGAATAGTGCTGGGTATCTAGGAGAGGGATGGGCATTAGGGTAGTATTGAATAGTGCTGGGTATCTAGGAGAGGGATGGGCATTAGGGTAGTATTGATTCAATACTACCCTAATGCCCATCCCTCTCTTAGATACCCAGCACTATTCAATACTACCCTAATGCCCATCCCTCTCCTAGATACCCAGCACTGTACCTCACCAACATGAAGATCTTGGTGTAGGACCTCCTGAAGGAAGTGAGTACCGAGCGGGTGTATGTGTGTTACTCATTACACACATAACACATATCCTTGCTTTTAAAATACAAGTATTGTGACTGTGGGTATATATTTTTATTTTGAGTATTAGTTAAAATTTGTTCACAGAAAAAAAAAACTTCCACAGAAGTCCTGCTTATTGAACATCCCTATGTTAAGGTTTTTTGTTTTTGTTTTTATCAGACACACATTATCACACACACGTATTTAAACAACACTCAGGGCTTGAAATTTCCACCCAGACAAATAAGAAATTCCATTTTTTTTTGGCTTTCACATTATTTTCTGCTCCTTAGCAGATGGTTGTAGTGAGAGACCTGGAGTTGCATAGAATTGAGTTATTTTTTTCTTTAACGTACAGATGGCAATATTTATGCATTTTTGGAAAGATATACTATCCTCTGTTTTGTTCCACTGGGTAAACTCTGTGATATCTCATCCTTAGTTTTTTTAAACTTCAAAATAAAGCCAAGTGGTTTTAGGAGTTAATACACATTTAAACTTCAGTCTTATTAAATTCCACAATATAATGTAAATAATGAATATATAGATCGATATACTGTATATCTATCTATATATATATGTATAGCGCAAGAGAGACAGGGCGAAACGGAGTCGGAGCAAGTGATGAGAGGAGAGGCAGTATTGTGAACCCCCATTTGAATAACCCATGAGCCGCTACTGCCCTCCATAGAAAGTAATGAAGCTCTCTGTGATACAAAATTTAATGTGGGAGGGAGAAGGTAACTGGAGAACCCCTGGGGCTGATATAAATGTTCTGTTTGCATCAATTACAAATTAAACTGAAATGTTTTCACTAAAACTTAGCTTGCTATTGTCTATATTTTAATATATATAATTTTTCTGTTAGTTAAAATAAGTGTATTGTGAATTTTGAACAAAATTCACCTGCATACAGCTGGCAAGACATGGCCATGCCATGATTAGAGGAAGCCGGATTAGTCATTGCTGATGTGTGAAGAAAGGATCTCCGGGTGGGGGAAGCTGCTCCAGCTGTGAAAAGAAGAAAGGTAAGTTTTTAAGCAAAACGTCTGGTTTCTAAACATTGATGAATGAAAGTGCCCCTGTTTTTAATAGTATTTTTAAAAACTGGGCTTTCATTCATCAAAGTTTACCTTCACTTTAAAATGCTTACAAAATTTACATGACTTGTGAGAGAGCTTCAGACATAGAGGGATATTTATCAAGCCGTCAACCGCAAATACGCTTGAATTCCGTAGCTTAATTGTGGCGAGCCTGATTCGACCTATTTATCAAATCCTACAGACCAGCAAAAGTTTAAATTTTTGACGTAACATACGATCCCATGGTTTCAATCCGACACAGATCGATGCTTACGTCATTACAGATGTTCCGAATACAAATTCGGCTCTATCTGACAACTTTTGCAAGTTATCAAATTTCTAACAGGTACACTTGCCACTATTCCGGCCCAGAGTACCTGGTTTTCAATCCACCACCCTGGAGGCCGCTGATTCCATAGGAATCAATGGGAGTCTGAAAGCAGTGAAAGCTTATGTTCGATGCTGCCAGATATCCCATTGACTTATATGGTAGAAAACCAGTAAAGTTTACACCTACCAACATAAGCCTAAACACCCCTAATCTGCCGCCCCGACATCGTCACCACCTACATAAAATATATTAACCCCTATCCCGCCGCAACTAAATAAATGTATTAACCCCTATCCTGCTGCTCCCGGACCCCACCGCAACTAAATAAAAGTATTAACCCCTATCCCGCCGCTCCCAGACCCCACCTAAACTAAATAAATGTATTAACCCCTATCCCGCCGCTCCCGGACCCCACCGTAACTAAATAAAAGTATTAACCCCTATCCCGCCGCTCCCGGACCCCACCGCAACTGTAATAAAATTATTAACCTCTAAACCTTTGGCCCCCCACATCACTACCACTAACAAAACCTATTAACCCCTAAACCGCCAGCCCCCCACATCGCCATAAACTAAATTAAGCTATTAACCCCTAAACCTAACAACCCGCTAACTTTACATTAAATATTAACTCACCCCGATCTTATAATAAATTAAAACTTACCTTTAGAATTAAAATAAACTATATTAAACTATTAATTAACCTACCCTAACTATTATACTAAAATTACATTAAACTATATTAAACTATTAATTAACCTACCCTAACTATTATACTAAAATTACATTAAACTACCAATTAAATTAACAGTATTACATATTTAAAAACCTAACCCTACTCAAGTTATTTAAAGGACCAGTCAACACAGTAGATTTGCATAATCAATAAATGCAAGATAATGAGACAATGCAATAGCACTTAGTCTGAGCTTCAAATGAGTAGTAGATTTTTTTTCTGACAATTTTAAAAGTTGTCTTTTCCCACTCCCCCTGTACCATGTGGCAGCCATCAGCCAATCACAAATGCGTACACGTACCATGTGACAGCCATCAGCCATTCACAAATGCATACACACTTATTCTTGCACATGCTCAGAAGGAGCTGGTGACTCAAAAAGTTTAAATCTAAAAAGACTGTGCACATTTAGTTAATGGAAGTAAATTGGAAAGATGTTTAAAATGGCATGCTCTATCTGAATAATGAAAGCTTAATTTTGATTGAGTGTCCCTTTAAATCTTTTATTAAAAATGACTAAATTACAAAAAAATAACAACCAAGGCCTCGATCCAATATAAATCGTCGCCCACAAAAGTGGGCGACGCCAAATTTTGCGCTGGTTTGGTATCACATATACGGCGTAACATAGAAGTTACGCTCGTATATTTCTGCCTTTGGCCGTAGTTTTTTGGCCCATAGACAGGTATACCAAACCAGCGCAGTTTGGTATCCAATATACAGCGTAAGGACTTACGTAGCGAAAATGGAGAAATCTTACTCCATTTTCACCTCGCCACAAATTGCAGGCGTAGTAAGCCTTACGCTGTGTATTGGAGCCCCGTAACTCCCTAAACTGTCTGCAAAATAAAACCTAACACCTAACGCATGCGCAATGTCTATCTACCTGTCAACCGCGAACTGCAAAATAAAACCTAACGCATGCGCAATGTCTATCTACCTGTCAACCGCGATCCCCCGTCGCAATCCCTAATAAAGTGTTTAACCCCTAAACCGCTGCTCCCAGACCCCGCCGGCAGAAGTCTTCATCCTATCCGGGCAGAAGAGGAGATCCGGACCGGTAGACATCTTCATCCAAGCGGCATCTTCTATCTTCTTCCATCCGACGACGAGCGGCTCCATCTTCAAGACCTCCGGCGCGGATCCATCCTCTTCTTCCGACGTCCTAACACAGAATGAAGGTTCCTTTAAGGGACGTCATCCAAGATGGCGTCCCTCGAATTCCGATTGGCTGATAGGAAAATTCCAATCAGCCAATCAGATTGAGCTTGCATTCTATTGGCTCGCATTCTATTGGCTGATTTCCTACCTTAATTCCGATTGGCTGATAGAATCCTATCAGCCAATCGGAATTCGAGGGACACCTTCATTCTGTGTTAGGACGTCCGGATGGATCCGCGCCGGAGGTCTTGAAGATGGAGCCGCTCGTCGTCGGATGGAAGAAGATAGAAGATGCCGCTTGGATGAAGATGTCTACCGGTCTGGATCTCCTCTTCTGCCCGGATAGGATGAAGACTGCCGGAGGATGGACGTCTTCAGCCCCCGCTTGGGCTTGGATGAAGACTTCGGAGCCTGGACCGATCGGTGATACCCGGCGTGGTGGAGATAAGGTAGGATGATCTTAAGGGGGGTTTGGGTTAGATTAGGGGTATGTGGGTGGTGGGTTGTAATGTTGGGGTGGGTATTGTATGTTTTTTTTTACAGGCAAAAGAGCGGAATTCTTTGGGGCATGCCCCGCAAAAGGCCCTTTTAAGGGCTGGTAAGGTAAAAGAGCTTTTCTATTTGTTTTTTAGAATAGGGTAGGGCATTTTTTTATTTTGGGGGGCTTTGTTATTTTATTAGGGGGCTTAGAGTAGGTGTAATTAGCTTAAAATTGTTGTAATATTTTTATAATGTTTGTAAATATTTTTTTTTTTTTGTAACTTAGTTCTTTTTTTATTTTTTGTACTTTAGTTAGTTTATTTAATTGTATTTATTTGTAGGTATTTGTATTTAATGTATTTATTGATAGTGTAGTGTTAGGTTTAATTGTAGATAATTGTAGGTATTTTATTTAATTAATTTAATGATAGTGTAGTGTTAGGTTTAATTGTAACTTAGGTTAGGATTTATTTTACAGGTACTTTTGTAATTATTTTAACTAGGTAACTAATAAATAGTTATTAACTATTTAATAGCTATTGTACCTGGTTAAAATAAATACAAAGTTGCCTGTAAAATAAATATTAATCCTAAAATAGCTACAATATAATTATAATTTATATTGTAGCTATATTAGGATTTATTTTACAGGTAAGTATTTAGCTTTAAACAGGAATAATTTATTTAATAAGAGTTAATTTATTTCGTTAGATTTAAATTATATTTAATTTAGGGGGGTGTTAGTGTTAGGGTTAGACTTAGCTTTAGGGGTTAATACATTTATTAGAGTAGCGGTGAGGTCCGGTCGGCAGATTAGGGGTTAATAATTGTAGGTAGGTGGAGGCGACGTTGTGGGCGGCAGATTAGGGGTTAATAAATATAATATAGGGGTCGGCGGTGTTAGGGGCAGCAGATTAGGGGTACATAGGGATAATGTAGGTTGTGGCGGTGTACGTAGCGGCAGATTAGGGGTTAAAAAAAATATGCAGGTGTCAGCGATAGCAGGGGCGGCAGATTAGAGGTTAAGAAGTGTAAGGTTAGGGGTGTTTAGACTCGGGGTTCATGTTAGGGTGTTAGGTGCAGACTTAGAAACTGTTTCCCCATAGGAAACAATGGGGCTGCGTTAGGAGCTGAACGCTGCTTTTTTGCAGGTGTAAGGTTTTTTTTCAGCTCAAACTGCCCCATTGTTTCCTATGGGGGAATCGTGCACGAGCACGTTTTTTAAGCTGGCTGCGTCCGTAAGCACCGCTGGTATTGAGAGTTGCAGTGGCGGTAAATTATGCTCTACGCTCCCTTTTTGGAGCCTAACGCAGCCCTTCTGTGAACTCTAAATACCAGCGGTATTTAAAAGGTGCGGGGGGGAAAAAATCCAGCGTTAGCTACGCGGGTCGCTACCGACAAAACTCTAAATCTAGCCGTAAATAAATGATTGCTTATATGTTGTATTCAAAGCAAAGTTTTGCAAGAGAATAATTTGTACATTTATTTTTAAAAATTATATTAGTTGTATAAATATTGAAAAAAATAAATGTAACATTCTTATGACCATAAATCAGCGGGTGCCACCATATTGTGACTTAGGTTACCTTTTTCTGGTGAGGCCAATTAGAAATGATTATAAATGACTTACTAGAGTTTGCAGCCAATGACTGTGTGGAATATAGCTGTGTCTGCACTTCTGAAATGGAAAGCCCACAATATTCAGAATAAAATTACAGAAAAGGAGAACAAATACATAATGAAAGTATATTGCAAAGTTGTTTACTACATGTAATTAAACAAGTTATATTAATATCTTGAGGTGTTTAATGTCCCTTTAATACATTTTCAATAACCTCACTTAGGCCATGATATTCAAAACCTCTGCTCAGGTGAGATAGTCTAAAATGACCCTCCAGCACTGCGAGATCCCTAGTGAAAGTTTCAAAAGGCGATTTTGTTTTACTTCTCCAATGGGCGCTCCCTGCATATCTGTATGTGAAGCAGAGATAAGCCCAGTGCAATATAGCACTGCATAACATGACAGTTCTGTTGCATTTACACTTTGTGCTTTCTGTTTTATATCACTTCAAACACTTTCTCTTTTATTTTGCATACAGCAGTGTATTTAGGATTTTGATTTTACAAATTCTGATTATGCCTTCACAGTTTCTGTGTAACTTTAACAAATTAGGCTCATACTTTGTATATTTATATGTATCTTTTAAAAATTAGATTGCACTTTGCATGTCTTTTATTTAAATTAAAACTGAAAAACTGTCTGCTTCAGTCTCCCAGAGAGTGTAATTAATTTCTAGTGGCCAGATAAACATTTTCTAGTGTGGAGAGATTAAAGTGCTGACTTCATGGGGGCAGAACTCACTGAATTTTCTAAGAAAACAGGAGGAACCTGGAAATCACAGAGAGGTGAAAGATGCCTTCCATCAGTGTAGGCTCCTTCATAGGAGCACAGGTGCACGTGAACCCTCTGAAAGAAATAAACAACCTTTTTGGCTGAATAAATAAAATTTTTCCGATAGCCTGCCCATTGCTGAAATTCTATTTATTCAGCAAAAGAGGTTCCAGTCCAGTTTTGTAATAAAAAAAATAAAAAATGCCATTTTTGCTTCTATCTATCACCTAGCACGTGTGATAGATAGAAGTATAGGCTTCAAGCCCTCTGCACTTATTTCTAAGTGCCTGTAGCATCGCCCCCAGCCCTATACCTTCTTAATCGGGCATGGGCATTATGGTGGTATTAAATAGTGCAGGGTATCTATGAGAGGGATGGGCATTAGGGTGGTATTGAATAGTGCTGGGTATCTAGGAGAGGGATGGGCATTAGGGTGGTATTGAATAGTGCTGGGTATCTATGAGAGGGATGGGCATTAGGGTGGTATTGAATAGTGCTGGGTATCTATGATTGGGATGGGCATTAGGGTGGTGTTGAATAGTTTTGGATATCTATGAGTTGGATGGGCATTAGGGTAGTATTGAATAGTGTTGGGTATCTATGAGTGGGATGGTCTTTAGGGTAGTATTGAATAGTGCTGGGTATTTATGAGAGGGATGGGCATTAGGGTAGTATTGAATAGTGCTGGGTATCTATGAGAGGGATGTGTATTAGGGTGGTATTGAATAGTGCCGGGTATCTAGGAGAGGGATGGGCATTAGGGTAGTATTGAATTGTGCTGGGTATCTAGGAGAGGGATGGGCATTAGGGTGGTATTGAATAGTGCTGGGTATCTAGGAGAGTGTTGGGCATTAGGGAGGTATTTAATAGTGCTGGGTATCTAGGAGAGGGATGGGCATTAGGGTGGTATTGAATAGTGTTGGGTATCTAGGAGATTGTTGGGCATTAGGGTGGTATTGAATAGTGCTGGATATCTAGGAGAAGGATGGGCATTAGGGTGGTATTGAATAGTGCTGGGTATATATGAGAGGGATGGGCATTAGGGTAGTATTGAATAGTGCTGGGTATTTATGAGAGGGATGGGCATTAGGGTAGTATTGAATAGTGCTGGGTATCTATGAGAGGGATAGTATTAGGGTGGTATTGAATAGTGCTGGGTATCTAGGAGAGGGATGGGCATTAGGGTAGTATTGAATAGTGCTGGGTATCTAGGAGAGGGATGGGCATTAGGGTAGTATTGATTCAATACTACCCTAATGCCCATCCCTCTCTTAGATACCCAGCACTATTCAATACTACCCTAATGCCCATCCCTCTCCTAGATACCCAGCACTGTACCTCACCAACATGAAGATCTTGGTGTAGGACCTCCTGAAGGAAGTGAGTACCGAGCGGGTGTATGTGTGTTACTCATTACACACATAACACATATCCTTGCTTTTAAAATACAAGTATTGTGACTGTGGGTATATATTTTTATTTTGAGTATTAGTTAAAATTTGTTCACAGAAAAAAAAACTTCCACAGAAGTCCTGCTTATTGAACATCCCTATGTTAAGGTTTTTTGTTTTTGTTTTTATCAGACACACATTATCACACACACGTATTTAAACAACACTCAGGGCTTGAAATTTCCACCCAGACAAATAAGAAATTCCATTTTTTTTTGGCTTTCACATTATTTTCTGCTCCTTAGCAGATGGTTGTAGTGAGAGACCTGGAGTTGCATAGAATTGAGTTATTTTTTTCTTTAACGTACAGATGGCAATATTTATGCATTTTTGGAAAGATATACTATCCTCTGTTTTGTTCCACTGGGTAAACTCTGTGATATCTCATCCTTAGTTTTTTTAAACTTCAAAATAAAGCCAAGTGGTTTTAGGAGTTAATACACATTTAAACTTCAGTCTTATTAAATTCCACAATATAATGTAAATAATGAATATATAGATCGATATACTGTATATCTATCTATATATATATGTATAGCGCAAGAGAGACAGGGCGAAACGGAGTCGGAGCAAGTGATGAGAGGAGAGGCAGTATTGTGAACCCCCATTTGAATAACCCATGAGCCGCTACTGCCCTCCATAGAAAGTAATGAAGCTCTCTGTGATACAAAATTTAATGTGGGAGGGAGAAGGTAACTGGAGAACCCCTGGGGCTGATATAAATGTTCTGTTTGCATCAATTACAAATTAAACTGAAATGTTTTCACTAAAACTTAGCTTGCTATTGTCTATATTTTAATATATATATAATTTTTCTGTTAGTTAAAATAAGTGTATTGTGAATTTTGAACAAAATTCACCTGCATACAGCTGGCAAGACATGGCCATGCCATGATTAGAGGAAGCCGGATTAGTCATTGCTGATGTGTGAAGAAAGGATCTCCGGGTGGGGGAAGCTGCTCCAGCTGTGAAAAGAAGAAAGGTAAGTTTTTAAGCAAAACGTCTGGTTTCTAAACATTGATGAATGAAAGTGCCCCTGTTTTTAATAGTATTTTTAAAAACTGGGCTTTCATTCATCAAAGTTTACCTTCACTTTAAAATGCTTACAAAATTTACATGACTTGTGAGAGAGCTTCAGACATAGAGGGATATTTATCAAGCCGTCAACCGCAAATACGCTTGAATTCCGTAGCTTAATTGTGGCGAGCCTGATTCGACCTATTTATCAAATCCTACAGACCAGCAAAAGTTTAAATTTTTGACGTAACATACGATCCCATGGTTTCAATCCGACACAGATCGATGCTTACGTCATTACAGATGTTCCGAATACAAATTCGGCTCTATCTGACAACTTTTGCAAGTTATCAAATTTCTAACAGGTACACTTGCCACTATTCCGGCCCAGAGTACCTGGTTTTCAATCCACCACCCTGGAGGCCGCTGATTCCATAGGAATCAATGGGAGTCTGAAAGCAGTGAAAGCTTATGTTCGATGCTGCCAGATATCCCATTGACTTATATGGTAGAAAACCAGTAAAGTTTACACCTACCAACATAAGCCTAAACACCCCTAATCTGCCGCCCCGACATCGTCACCACCTACATAAAATATATTAACCCCTATCCCGCCGCAACTAAATAAATGTATTAACCCCTATCCTGCTGCTCCCGGACCCCACCGCAACTAAATAAAAGTATTAACCCCTATCCCGCCGCTCCCAGACCCCACCTAAACTAAATAAATGTATTAACCCCTATCCCGCCGCTCCCGGACCCCACCGTAACTAAATAAAAGTATTAACCCCTATCCCGCCGCTCCCGGACCCCACCGCAACTGTAATAAAATTATTAACCTCTAAACCTTTGGCCCCCCACATCACTACCACTAACAAAACCTATTAACCCCTAAACCGCCAGCCCCCCACATCGCCATAAACTAAATTAAGCTATTAACCCCTAAACCTAACAACCCGCTAACTTTACATTAAATATTAACGCACCCCGATCTTATAATAAATTAAAACTTACCTTTAGAATTAAAATAAACTATATTAAACTATTAATTAACCTACCCTAACTATTATACTAAAATTACATTAAACTATATTAAACTATTAATTAACCTACCCTAACTATTATACTAAAATTACATTAAACTACCAATTAAATTAACAGTATTACATATTTAAAAACCTAACCCTACTCAAGTTATTTAAAGGACCAGTCAACACAGTAGATTTGCATAATCAATAAATGCAAGATAATGAGACAATGCAATAGCACTTAGTCTGAGCTTCAAATGAGTAGTAGATTTTTTTTCTGACAATTTTAAAAGTTGTCTTTTCCCACTCCCCCTGTACCATGTGGCAGCCATCAGCCAATCACAAATGCGTACACGTACCATGTGACAGCCATCAGCCATTCACAAATGCATACACACTTATTCTTGCACATGCTCAGAAGGAGCTGGTGACTCAAAAAGTTTAAATCTAAAAAGACTGTGCACATTTAGTTAATGGAAGTAAATTGGAAATATGTTTAAAATGGCATGCTCTATCTGAATAATGAAAGCTTAATTTTGATTGAGTGTCCCTTTAAATCTTTTATTAAAAATGACTAAATTACAAAAAAATAACAACCAAGGCCTCGATCCAATATAAATCGTCGCCCACAAAAGTGGGCGACGCCAAATTTTGCGCTGGTTTGGTATCACATATACGGCGTAACATAGAAGTTACGCTCGTATATTTCTGCCTTTGGCCGTAGTTTTTTGGCCCATAGACAGGTATACCAAACCAGCGCAGTTTGGTATCCAATATACAGCGTAAGGACTTACGTAGCGAAAATGGAGAAATCTTACTCCATTTTCACCTCGCCACAAATTGCAGGCGTAGTAAGCCTTACGCTGTGTATTGGAGCCCCGTAACTCCCTAAACTGTCTGCAAAATAAAACCTAACACCTAACGCATGCGCAATGTCTATCTACCTGTCAACCGCGAACTGCAAAATAAAACCTAACGCATGCGCAATGTCTATCTACCTGTCAACCGCGATCCCCCGTCGCAATCCCTAATAAAGTGTTTAACCCCTAAACCGCTGCTCCCAGACCCCGCCGCCACCTACATTAAATGTCTAACCCCCAAATGTGATCCCCCTACACCGCAGCCACCTACATTAAAATTATTAACCCCTAATGTAATCCCCCTACACCGCCGCCATCTATATTAAAATTATTACCCCCTAATGTGAGCCCCCTACCCCGCTGCCACCTATTTTAACTATATTACCCCCTAATCGAATCTCCCTACATCGCCGCCAACTATATTAAATGTATTAACCCCTAATCTAATCCCCCTATACCGCCGCCACCTATAATAAATGTATTACCCCCTAAAATACTAAAATGTCCCTACCCTAAACTAAATTAAAAATAGCTCTGAAAAGGGCTTTTTGTGTGACATTGTCCCAAAGTAACCAGCTCTATTACCAGCCCTTAAAAGGGCCTTTTGCGGGGCATTGCCCCAAAGTAACCAGCTCTTTTACCAGCCCTTAAAAGGGCTTTTTGCGGGGCATTGTCACAAAGTAGTCAGCTCTTTTGCCTGTAATCTAATCCCCCTACACCGCCGCCACCTATAATAAATATATTAACCCCTAATCTAATCCCCCTACACCACCGCCACCTATATTAACTATATTAACCCCTAATCTAATCCCCCTACACCACTGCCACCTATATTAAATATATTAACACCCTAATATGATCCCCCTACACCGCCGCTACCTATATTAAATATATTAACCCCCTAATCTGATCCCCTTACACCGCCACCACCTATATTAAAATTATTAACCCCTAATCTAATCCCACATACCGCCGCCACCTATATTAAATTTATTAACCCCTAAAATACTAAAATTTCCCTACCACTAAACCTAAGTCTAACCCTACAAATAGCCCTGAAGAAGACTTCTCCGCCTGGAACAGGACCTTCTCCGCCGGTCTTCAGGACAGGTAAGGAGCACTTGGGGGTTAGACTTAGGTTATTTTAAGGGGGATTGGGTGGGTTAGAGTATGGGTATGTGGGTGGTGGGTTGTAATGGGGTGGTTGTTGTTTTTTTTACAGGTAAAAGAGCTGATTACTTTGGGGCAATGCCTTACTTTTGTAATTTAGATTAGGGTAGGGAAATTTTTTTATTTTGTGGGGCTTTGTTATTTTATTAGGGGGCTTAGAATAGGTGTAATTAGCTTAAAAATCTTGTAATCTTTTTTTATTTTTTGTAATTTAGTGTATGTTTTTTTTGTAATTTAGTTTAGTGTATTTAATTGTATTTTAGTTTAGATATTTGTAGTTTATTTAATTAATTTATTGATAGTGTAGGTGTATTTGTAACTTAGGTTAGGATTTATTTTACAGGTAAATTGGTAATTATTTTAACTAGGTAGCTATTAAATAGTTATTAACTATTTAATAGCTATTGTACCTAGTTAAAATAAATACCAAGTTACCTGTAAAATAAATATAAACCCTAAAATAGCTACAATGTAATTATTAATTATATTGTAGCTATCTTAGGGTTTATTTTATAGGTAAGTATTTAGTTTTAAATAGGAATAATTTAGTTAATATTATTAATATTATTTAGATTTATTTTAATAATAATTATGTTAGGGGTGTTAGAGTTAGATAGGGTTAATATAGTTAATATATATATAATATAATAACTATATTAACTATATTGGTTTATTAGGATAGCCAATAGAATTACAGTAGCTCTTATTCTATTGGCTATTCAAGGCCAAATAGAAGGCTCAAATCAGCCAATAGGAATTCAAGGGACGCCATTTTTAATCGCGTACCTTGAATTCCTATTCAGTGTACGGCGGCGATCGTATGAAGAGGATCCTCCACGCTCCGGCTCTGGTCTTCAGTTCCAGCGGTCTTCAGTTCCAGCGTCGCCGATCTTCAGTTCCAGCATCGCCGGTCTTCAGTTCCAGATGGACGGTCTTCAGCTCCGCAGTCATTGGTCTTCAACTCCTCCGCTCCGCGCCGGCTGTATCCTGGAAGAAGAAGAGGTCACCGCCTGGAAGAAGACTTCCCCGCCTGGAACAGGACCTTCTCCGTCGGTCTTCATGACAGGTAAGGAGCACTTGGGGGATAGACTTAGGTTTTTTAAGGGGGGATTGGGTGGGTTAGAGTAGGGGTATGTGGGTGGTGGGTTGTAATGGAGGGGTTGTTGTTTTTTTTACAGGTAAAAGAGCTGATTACTTTGGGGCAATGCCCCACAAAAGGCCCTTTTAAGGGCTGGTAATAGAGCTGATTACTTTTGTAATTTAGATTAGGGTAGGGAATTTTTTTTTATTTTGGGGGGCTTTGTTATTTTATTAGGGGGCTTAGAATAGGTGTAATTATCTTAAAAATCTTGTAATCTTTTTTTTATTTTTTGTAATTTAGTGTTTTTGTTTTTTTGTAATTTAGTTTAGTGTATTTAATTGTATTTGTAGGTGTATTTGTAACTTAGGTTAGGATTTATTTTACAGGTAAATTGGTAATTATTTTAACTAGGTAGCTATTAAATAGTTATTAACTATTTAATAGCTATTGTACCTAGTTAAAATAAATACCAAGTTACCTGTAAAATAAATATAAACCCTAAAATAGCTACAATGTAATTATTAATTATATTGTAGCTATCTTAGGGTTTATTTTATAGGTAAGTATTTAGTTTTAAATAGGAATAATTTAGTTAATATTAATATTATTTAGATTTATTTTAATAATAATTAAGTTAGGGGTGTTAGAGTTAGGGTTAATATAGTTAATATATATAATATAATAACTATATTAACTATATTAACCCTATCTAACTCTAACACCCCTAAAAATTATTATTAAAATTAATCTAAATAATATTAATATTAACTAAATTATTCATATTTAAAACTAAATACTTACCTATAAAATAAACCCTAAAATAGCTACAATATAATTAATAATTACATTGTAACTATTTTAGGGTTTATATTTATTTTACAGGTAACTTGGTATTTATTTTAACTAGGTACAATAGCTATTAAATAGTTAATAACTATGTAATAGCTACCTAGTTAAAATAATTACCAAGTTACCTGTAAAATAAATATAAACCCTAAAATAGCTACAATGTAATTATTAATTATATTGTAGCTATCTTTGACCGCAAAACTCTAAATCTAGGTGTTAGTTAATATAGGTGGCAACGGTGTAGGGGGGTCAGATTAGGGGTTAATATATTTAATATAGGTGGCGGCGGTGTAGGGGGATTAGATTAGGGGTTAATATATTTAATATAGGTGGTGGCGGTGTAGGGGGATTAAATTAGGGGTTAATATAGTTAATATAGGTGGCGGCGGTGTAGGGGAATTAGATTAGGGGGTAATACATTTATTATAGGTGGCGGCGGTGTAGGGGGATTAGATTACAGGCAAAAGAGCTGATTACTTTGTGACAATGCCCTGCAAAAAGCCCTTTTAAGGGCTGGTAATAGAGCTGGTTACTTTGGGGCAATGCCCCGCAAAAGGCCCTTTTAAGGGCTGGTAATAGAGCTGGTTACTTTGGGGCAATGCCACGCAAAAGGCCCTTTTCAGGGCTATTTGTAGGGTTAGACTTAGGTTTAGTGGTAGGAAAATTTTAGTATTTTAGAGGTTAATAAATTTAGGTGGCGGCGGTATAGGGGGATTAGATTAGGGGTTAATAATTTTAATATAGGTGGCGGCGGTGTAGGGGGATCATATTAGGGGGTAATATAGTTTAAATAGGTGGCGGCGGTGTAGGGGGATCACATTAGGGGGTAATATAGTTTAAATAGGTGGCGGCGGTGTAGGGGGATCACATTAGGGGGTAATATAGTTTAAATAGGTGGCGGCGTTGTAGGGGGATCATATTAGGGGGTAATATAGTTAATGTAGGTGGCGGCGGGGTAGGGGGCTCACATTAGGGGGTAAAACATTTAATGTAGCTAGCGGCGGTGTAGGGGGGTCAGATTAGGGGGTAATACATATAATATAGGTGGCGGTGGGGTCCGGGAGTGGCGGTTTCGGGGTTAATATAATTATTATTAGGAGTGAGAGGGGGGATTGATAGAGGGGTATACGTGTCGGGCTATGTTTGGGAGGCGTGTTAGACAGTATGGGTGATTTTATAACTTAGTCAGTTTTTTTATGCGGCGGGAGTTTCTAAAGTGCAGTAAGTCACTGGCGACTCCAGAAATTTGTACTTACGCAGATTTCTGGACATCGCTAGTTCGTCAGACTTACGGCACTTTAGCATCTGACGGCGCTGTATATGAGATAGCTCGAGTTGCAAGCTGAAACTACGGGCGGCACAGGTTTCCACCCTTGCGCCGAAACCGCCATATATCGGATTGCGCCCCAAGTTACAAAAAATAAAAAACACTAAGTTACAAAAAATAAAAAACCACAGTATCAAAAATAAAAAAGAATTACACCTAATCTAAGGGCCCTATCAAAATAAAAAAGACCCCCCCCCCAAAAAAAACCTAGCCTACACTAAACTACCAATGGCCCTTAAGAGGGCCTTTTGCAGGGCATTGCCCCAAAGAAATCACCTCTTTTACCTGTAAAAAAAATACAAACACCCCCCAACAGTAAAACCCACCACCCAACCAACCAACCCCTCAAATAAAACCCTATCTAAAAAACCTAAGCTCCCCATTGCCCTGAAAAGGGCATTTGTATGGGCATTGCCCTTAAAAGGGCATTTAGCTCTTTTACTGCCCAAAGCCCCTAACCTAAAATTAAAACCCACCCAATAAACCCTTAAAAAACCTAACCCTAACCACCGACGATCCACTTACAGTTTTCGAAGACCGGACATCCATCCTCATCCAAGCGGCAGAAGTCCTCAGCGAAGCTGGCAGAAGTCTTCATCCAAGCAGGCCGAAGTCTTCATTCTATTCCAATCAGCCAATAGAATGCAAGGTCAATCCTATTGGCTTATTGGATCAGTCAATAGGATGAAAGCTTAATCCTATTGGCTGATTGCAACAGCCAATAGGATTTTTTCCCCTTTAATTCTATCAGCCAATCGGAATGTAAGGGACGCCACCTTGGATGACGTACCTTAAAGGAAAACTTCATTTGTCGTTGACCATCATAAGAAGAGTATGCTCCGCGCCGGATGTCTTGAAGATGGAGCCGCTGCACGCCGGATGGATTAAGATAGAAGATGCCGTCTGGATGAAGACTTCTGCCCGCTTGGATGAAGACTTCGGCCTGCTTGGATGAAGACTTCTGCCGGCTTCGTTGTTTTACTGTTGGGGGTGGTGTTTGTATTTTTTTTTTACAAGTAAAAGAGCTGATTTCTTTGGGGCAATGCTGTGGTTTTTTATTTTTTGTAACTTAGGCCTAGATTTGGAGTTCGGCGGTAAAAGGGCTGTTAACGCTCCGCGGGCTTTTTTCTGGCCGCACCATAAAATTAACTCTGGTATCGAGAGTTTAATCAAATGCTGCGTTAGGCTCCAAAAAAGGAGCGTAGAGCATTTTTACCGCAAATGCAACTCTCAATACCAGAGTTGCTTACGGACGCGGCCGGCCTCAAAAACGTGCTCGTGCACGATTCTCCCATAGGAAACAATGGGGCTGTTTGAGCTGAAAAAAAACCTAACACCTGCAAAAAAGCAGCGTTCAGCTCCTAACGCAGCCCCATTGTTTCCTATGGGGAAACACTTCCTACGTCTGCACCTAACACTCTAACATGTACCCCGAGTCTAAACACCCCTAACCTTACACTTATTAACCCCTAATCTGCCGACCCCGCTATCGCTGACCCCTGCATATTTTTTTTAACCCCTAATCTGCCGCTCCGTAAACCGCCGCAACCTACGTTATCCCTATGTACCCCTAATCTGCTGCCCTAACATCGCCGACCCCTATATTATATTTATTAACCCCTAATCTACCCCCCTCAACGTCGCCGACACCTGCCTACACTTATTAACCCCTAATCTGCCGAGCGGACCTGAGCGCTACTATAATAAAGTTATTAACCCCTAATCCGCCTCACTAACCCTATCATAAATAGTATTAACCCCTAATCTGCCCTCCCTAACATCGCCGACACCTACCTTCAATTATTAACCCCTAATCTTCCGATCGGAGCTCACCGCTATTCTAATAAATGGATTAACCCCTAAAGCTAAGTCTAACCCTAACACTAACACCCCCCTAAGTTAAATATAATTTTTATCTAACGAAATAAATTAACTCTTATTAAATAAATGATTCCTATTTAAAGCTAAATACTTACCTGTAAAATAAATCCTAATATAGCTACAATATAAATTATAATTATATTATAGCTATTTTAGGATTAATATTTATTTTACAGGCAACTTTGTAATTATTTTAACCAGGTACAATAGCTATTAAATAGTTAAGAACTATTTAATAGTTACCTAGTTAAAATAATAACAAATTTACCTGTAAAATAAATCCTAACCTAAGATATAATTAAACCTAACACTACCCTATCAATAAAATAATTAAATAAACTACCTACAATTACCTACAATTAACCTAACACTACACTATCAATAAATTAATTAAACACAATTCCTACAAATAAATACAATTAAATAAACTAGCTAAAGTACAAAAAATAAAAAAGAACTAAGTTACAGAAAATAAAAAAATATTTACAAACATAAGAAAAATATTACAACAATTTTAAACTAATTACACCTACTCTAAGCCCCCTAATAAAATAACAAAGCCCCCCAAAATAAAAAATTCCCTACCCTATTCTAAATTAAAAAAGTTACAAGCTCTTTTACCTTACCAGCCCTGAACAGGGCCCTTTGCGGGGCATGCCCCAAGAAGTTCAGCTCTTTTGCCTGTAAAAAAAAAACATACAATACCCCCCCCAACATTACAACCCACCACCCACATACCCCTAATCTAACCCAAACCCCCCTTAAATAAACCTAACACTAAGCCCCTGAAGATCTTCCTACCTTGTCTTCACCATCCAGGTATCACCGATCCGTCCTGGCTCCAAGATCTTCATCCAACCCAAGCGGGGGTTGGCGATCCATAATCCGGTGCTGAAGAGGTCCAGAAGAGGCTCCAAAGTCTTCCTCCTATCCGGCAAGAAGAGGACATCCGGACCGGCAAACATCTTCTCCAAGCGGCATCTTCGATCTTCTTCCATCCGGAGCGAAGCGGCAGGATCCTGAAGACCTCCAGCGCGGAACATCCATCCGGACCGACGACTGAACGACAAATGACTGTTCCTTTAAGGGACGTCATCCAAGATGGCGTCCCTCGAATTCCGATTGGCTGATAGGATTCTATCAGCCAATCGGAATTAAGGTAGGAATTTTCTGATTGGCTGATGGAATCAGCCAATCAGAATCAAGTTCAATCCGATTGGCTGATCCAATCAGCCAATCAGATTGAGCTCGCATTCTATTGGCTGTTCCGATCAGCCAATAGAATGCGAGCTCAATCTGATTGGCTGATTGGATCGGCCAATCGGATTGAACTAGATTCTGATTGGCTGATTCCATCAGCCAATCAGAAAATTCCTACCTTAATTCCGATTGGCTGATAGAATCCTATCAGCCAATCGGAATTCGAGGGACGCCATCTTGGATGACGTCCCTTAAAGGAACAGTCATTCGTCGTTCAGTCGACGGTCCGGATGGATGTTCCGCGCTGGAGGTCTTCAGGATCCTGCAGCTTCGCTCCGGATGGAAGAAGATCGAAGATGCCGCTTGGAGAAGATGTTTGCCGGTCCGGATGTCCTCTTCTTGCCGGATAGGAGGAAGACTTTGGAGCCTCTTCTGGACCTCTTCAGCACCGGATTATGGATCGCCAACCCCCGCTTGGGTTGGATGAAGATCTTGGAGCCAGGACGGATCGGTGATACCTGGATGGTGAAGACAAGGTAGGAAGATCTTCAGGGGATTAGTGTTAGGTTTATTTAAGGGGGGTTTGGGTTAGATTAGGGGTATGTGGGTGGTGGGTTGTAATGTTGGGGGGGGGGTATTGTATGTTTTTTTTTACAGGCAAAAGAGCTGAACTTCTTGGGGCATGCCCCGCAAAGGGCCCTGTTCAGGGCTGGTAAGGTAAAAGAGCTTGTAACTTTTTTAATTTAGAATAGGGTAGGGAATTTTTTATTTTGGGGGGCTTTGTTATTTTATTAGGGGGCTTAGAGTAGGTGTAATTAGTTTAAAATTGTTGTAATATTTTTCTTATGTTTGTAAATATTTTTTTATTTTCTGTAACTTAGTTCTTTTTTATTTTTTGTACTTTAGCTAGTTTATTTAATTGTATTTATTTGTAGGAATTGTGTTTAATTAATTTATTGATAGTGTAGTGTTAGGTTAATTGTAGGTAATTGTAGGTAGTTTATTTAATTATTTTATTGATAGGGTAGTGTTAGGTTTAATTATATCTTAGGTTAGGATTTATTTTACAGGTAAATTTGTTATTATTTTAACTAGGTAACTATTAAATAGTTCTTAACTATTTAATAGCTATTGTACCTGGTTAAAATAATTACAAAGTTGCCTGTAAAATAAATATTAATCCTAAAATAGCTATAATATAATTATAATTTATATTGTAGCTATATTAGGGTTTATTTTACAGGTAAGTATTTAGCTTTAAATAGGAATCATTTATTTAATAAGAGTTAATTTATTTCGTTAGATGTAAATTATATTTAACTTAGGGGGGTGTTAGTGTTAGGGTTAGACTTAGCTTTAGGGGTTAATCCATTTATTAGAATAGCGGTGAGCTCCGATCGGAAGATTAGGGGTTAATAATTGAAGGTAGGTGTCGGCGATGTTAGGGAGGGCAGATTAGGGGTTAATACTATTTATGATAGGGTTAGTGAGGCGGATTAGGGGTTAATAACTTTATTATAGTAGCGCTCAGGTCCGCTCGGCAGATTAGGAGTTAATAAGTGTAGGCAGGTGTCGGCGACGTTGTGGGGGGCAGATTAGGGGTTAATAAATATAATATAGGGGTCGGCGGTGTTAGGGGTAGCAGATTAGGGGTACATAGGGATAACGTAGGTGGCGGCGCTTTGCGGTCGGAAGATTAGGGGTTAATTATTTTAAGTAGCTGGCGGCGATGTTGTGGGGGGCAGGTTAGGGGTTAATAAATATAATACAGGGGTCGGCGGGGTTAGGGGCAGCAGATTAGGGGTACATAAATATAACGTAGGTGGCGGTCGGCAGATTAGGGGTTAAAAATTTTAATCGAGTGTCGGCGATGTGGGGGGGCCTCGGTTTAGGGGTACATAGGTAGTTTATGGGTGTTAGTGTACTTTAGGGTACAGTAGTTAAGAGCTTTATGAACCGGCGTTAGCCAGAAAGCTCTTAACTCCTGCTTTTTTCAGGCGGCTGGAATCTTGTCGTTAGAGCTCTAACACTCACTTCAGAAACGACTCTAAATACCAGCGTTAGAAAGATCCCATTGAAAAGATAGGCTACGCAAATGGCGTAGGGGGATCTGCGGTATGGAAAAGTCGCGGCTGAAAAGTGAGCGTTAGACCCTTTAATCACTGACTCCAAATACCAGCGGGCGGCCAAAACCAGCGTTAGGAGCCTCTAACGCTGGTTTTGACGGCTACCGCCGAACTCCAAATCTAGGCCCTAGTGTTTTTTTATTTTTTGTAACGTATTTGTTATTTTTTTGTAATTTAGTAATTTTTAATAGTAAATTTAAATAATTTGAGTAGGGTTAGGTTTTTAAATATGTAATATAGATAATTTAATTGTTAGTTTAATGTAATTTTAGTATAATAGCTAGGGTAGGTTAATTAATAGTTTAATATAGTTTAATGTAATTTTAGCATAATATTTAGGGTAGGTTAATTAATAGTTTAATATAGTTTATTTTAATTCTAAAGGTAAGTTTTAATTTATTGTAAGATAGGGATGAGTTAATATTTAATGTAAAGTTAGCGGGTTGTTAGGTTTAGGGGTTAATAGCTTTATTTAGTTTATGGCAATGTGGGGGGCTGGCGGTTTAGGGGTTAATAAGTTTGGCTAGTGGTAGTGATGTGGGAGGCCAGGGGTTTAGGGGTTAATAATTTTATTACAGTTGTGGCGGGGTCCGGGAGTGGTGGGATAGGGGTTACTAAATTTATTTAGTTGTGGAGGGGTCCTGGAGTGGCGGGATAGGGGTTATAACATTTATTTAGTTGCGGAGGGGTCCGGGAGCGGCGGGGTAGGGGGTTAATAACTTTATTAAAGTTGCAGTGGGGTGTGGGAGTGGCTGGATAGGGGTTAAACATTTTAGTATAGTGGCGGTGTTTAGTGACAAGATATAAATAAAGTTGCAAAAAAGCCGAAGAGCAGCGAGATCGATGACTGTTAGTTAACAACAGTTCGCTGCTCATCGCCCCATACTTAGTGCGCAGCTTTTTGACGGCTTTTTTTATAAATATGGAGATCGTATTCAGGTCCGCGGCCGCGATGTTAGGCAATGTTAGGCGAGCGTATTGGTTCAAGCGAATGCAGCACAGTTGACAGCTTGATAATTCGGCCTCATAACCTGTGAACTCCCCTGTTCAGTCCAGGGAACTGCCCTATCCCTCCCACTTTCAGAAACTGTCAGTTTACAATGGAGAAAATACACAGTGCAATGTAAGTTGTAAAAGATAAACAAAAATATAGAAAATATGACCCTAAGTTATTAAAGTAACAGAAACTTTTAAAGCATAATCAGAATTGTAAAAGCCCTCCTAGATCAAAATTTAAATGTATTGAAATACAAATGAGAAAGTGCAAAGCTTCAATGCAATAATACTGAAAGGACACAATGTATAATATTTATAAAACACAATGCACAAAGTTTAAGTGTAACAAAACTCTCATATCCTGCAGTGCTATATTGCATTGGGCTTGTCTCTGCTTCACATAAATAAATGAGAGAGATCTCGCAGTGCTGGAGAATTCCACCCTTTTACTTTTGAAAATTCAGTAAGTTCAGCCTTTGTGAATTCTGAACTACAATTTCTCTCCAAGTTGGAGAATCTTTGAATATAAGGGCCTGAGTAACCTGTTGAGTTCTTAGATGAAGATTGTCTTATCACATTAAAAACAAATATCCCTTCACATATGACAAATTACAAACATTTTTCTTTGTTTGTTTGTTTTAAAATAAATGAATAAATAAACCTGGATATGTTAGAATTCAGATGTTTCTGTTCAATAGAACCTTGAATGCAGAATGATCTATATCTATTTGTGTGGAAAAGACTTGGATCTTTGTGTATTTTTGCCACAAAAAGGACCTGCTAGCTGAAAATTATATTTTTGCTACAATTTGGACCTGCTGGCTGAAAATTATATTTTTGCCACAAATAGGACCTGCTGGCTGCAAATTGTGTTTTGCTACAAAAAGGACCTGCTGGCTGCAAATTGTATTTTTGCTACAAATAGGACCTGCTGGCTGAATATTTTATTTTTGACACAAATAGAACCTGCTAGCTGAAAATTTTATTTTGCCACAAATAGGACCTGCTGGCTGCAAATTTTATTTCTTTCATGTAATTGCCAAGAGTCCATGAGCTAGTGACGTATGGGATATACAATCCTACCAGGAGGGGCAAAGTTTCCCAAACCTCAAAATGCCTATAAATTCACCCCTTACCACACCCACAATTCAGTTTTACAAACTTTGCCTCCGATAGAGGTGGTGAAGTAAGTTTGTGCTTGATTTTCTTCTGTGATATGTGCTTCTCAGCATTTTGAAGCCCAATTCCTCTAAGAGTACAGTGTTTGTCAGAGGGATGTGAAGAGAGCATTGCCTATTTATTCTATGGTTTTCCTCATGGGAAATCTTTTCAAAGGTTCTCTGTTATCAGTCGTAGAGATTCAAATCCTACCTCCCTTTTCAGATCGACAATATACTTTCATATTCCATTACCTTTACTGATACTGTTTCAGTACTGGTTTGGCTATCTGACTGCTATATGTGAATGGGTGACTTTCGGTAAGTATGTTTTCATTACTTAAGACATTCTCAGCTATGGTTTGGCTCTTTATGTATTAATATAAAGTTTTAAATATATGTATTGTACTTATATTTGCCATGAGTCAGGTTTATGTATATTTCCTTTTGCAGACTATCAGTTTCAAAATTGGGAAACATATTTAGGAAGTTATTTTTTCTTACCTGGGGTATAGTCTTTTCTTCAAAATTGACTGCTTTTTCATAAATTTTCACGGGCAAAATTAGGCTTGCGAGGTCGCAAAATGCTGATATTTATTGCGTCATTCTTGGCACGAGAATCTTTTTGGCACAAAGGTATGTTCGGTGACACAAATTTGTCATTTCCGGCATCTTAGTTGACGCCAGGTTTCCTTGCAGAAGGTTGTGTCTGCCATGACGCGAGTTGCGTCATTTCCGGATGTTGTTAGCTCCAAAAAATTTCATTTTGTGTTGTGCGTCATACTTGGCACCAAATAATTTTATTATTTAAACCTCACTTCCTATATGCCTCTTGACTTTTTTTATGCTCAGAGGACTATGCTGTTTGCATTTTTTTCCCATTCCTGAAACTGCCATATAAGGAAATTGATAATTTGGCTTTATATGTTGTTTTTTTTTCTCTTACATTTGCAAGATGTCTCAATCTGATCTTATCTCAGAAACCACTGTTGGAACCCTGCTGCCTGATAACAGTTCTACCAAAGATAAGTGTATCTGTTGTAAGTTAGCTGAGATTATATCTCCAGCTGTAATATGTAACAGTTGTCATGATAAGCTTTTACATGCAGAGAATGTATCCATCAGTACTAGTTCAATGCCTGTTGTTCCTTCAACATCTAATGTACATGATATCCCTGTGAATATAAAAGTTTTTATTGCTGATGTGATTCAGAAGGTTTTGTCTGCTATTCCACCTTCTAATAAACGTAAAAGGTCTTTTTAAACTTCTCATAAAGTTTATGAAATTTCAAATGACCAACAACATACTGAATTATCCTCCTCTAATGGGGATCTATCTGATTCAGAAGATCCTTCCTCAGATTTTGACACTGACAAATCTACTTATCTCTTTAAGATGGAATATATTCATTCCTTGTTAAAAAAGGTGTTGATTACTTTGGATATTGAGGAAACTAGTCCTCTTGATACTAAAACTAGTAAATGTTTAAATGCTGTTTATAAACCTCCTGTGGTTACTCCAGAGGTTTTTCCAGTTCCTGATGATATTTCTGATATGATTTCTAAGGAATGGAATAGGCCTGGTACTTCTTTTAGTCCTTCTTCTAGGTTTAAAAAGTTGTATCCTTTGCCAGCAGTAAGATTGGAGTTTTGGGAAAAAATCCCCAAAGTTGATGGGGCTATTTCTACCCTTGCCAAAAGTACTACTATTCCTATGGACGATAGTACTTCTTTTAAGTGTGATATGAATGGACTTTTTCCTTGGTGTTTGTTTCTCTGATATTTAGCAGCTCTCACGTGGATTGTTAGTTCAAGCTAATTTGTTCTGTCTGGTCAGTCCTGTGGTTCAGTACAAGTAGTAGACATCTCACCTGCATTCTCAAACTTGGTAGTGTGTACAGATCGTAGCCATACGGAACCAGTAGAGGCTTGCCGTTTGCCGACTGTCGATTGGTGGATACGGAGTGACGTATACTAGCTGGGGTGTGTCTGTCGGGCGACTCTGAACAGTCCCGATTCGCACATAGAGGCACGATCTTGGTGCCGCTTTCTCTGTGAGTATTTGGCACAACGGGGTGGTTCTTAAACGTAGGGAATCCTCCCACTTGGATATACGATACTGTTTTATGTTTTGTGGCGCCTCTCTTCTTCTATTACTTCTTTTAAGGACTCTTTAGATAGGAAACATTAATGTTATCTAAGGAAAACTTATTTATTTTCTGGCTACATGCTTAGGCCTGCTATATCTATGGCTGATGTTGCAGCTGCATCAACTTTTTGGTTGGAAAACAGATCCTGATTTGTCTAGCATTGTTCGCTTGCTGCAACATGCTAATAATTTTATCTGTGATGCTATTTCTGATATCATCAAAATTGATGTTAAATCTATGTCTTTAGATATTTTAGCTAGAAGAGCTTTGTGGCTCATATATTGGAATGCTGACATGGTATCTAAGTCTAGATTACTATCTCTTTCCAAGGTAACAATTTATTTGGTTCTCAGTTGGATTCAATTATTTCAACTGTCACTGGGGGGAAGGGAGTTTTTTCTACCTCAGGATAAACGATCTAAGGGTAAATCTAAAGCTTCTAATCATTTTCGTTCTTTTCGACAGAATAAGGAACAGAAAGCTATTCCTTCCCCCACAGAATCTGGTTCCAATTGGAAACCTTCTTCAAGTTGGAATAAATCCAAGCTTTTTAAGAAACCAAAGCCAGCCCCCAAGTCTGCATGAAGGTGCTGCGGCCCTCATTCCAGCTCAGCTGGTGGGAGAAAATTAACATTTATCCAGAACATTTGGGCAGATTCTGTCCAAAATCAATGGATTCAAAGTATTTTCTCTCAAAGGTATCGAATAGGATTCAGAGTAAGACCTCCTGTGAGAAGATTTTTTTTCTCACGCATCCAAGCAAATCCAGTGAAGGCTCAGGCTTTTCTGAAGTGTGTTTCAGATCTAAAGCTTTCAGGGGTAATCTTACCAGTTCCGTTTCAGGAACAGGGTCTGGGGTTTTATTCAAATCTATTCATTGTCCCAAAGAAAGAAAATTCATTCAGGCCAGTTCTGGATCTGAAAATTTTTAATCGTTTTGTAAGAGTGCCAACTTTCAAAATAGTGACTATAAGGACTATTCTGCCTTTTGTTCAGCAAGGTCATTATATGTCCACGATAGACTTACAGGATGCATATATTTATATTCCGATTCATCCAGACCACTATCGGTTTCTGAGATTCTCTTTTCTAGACAAGCATTACCAATTTGTCGCTTTTCCATTTGGTCTAGTGACAGCTCCAAGAATTTTTTCAAAGTTTCTCGGTGCCCTACTCTCTGTATTCAGAGAATAGGGTATTGCTGTGTTTCCTTATTTGGACGATATCGTGGTACTAGCTCAGTCTTTACATCCTGCCAAATCTCACACAAATGAACTAGTGTTGATTCTTCAAAGACATGGCTGGAGGATCAATTTACCAAAAAGTTCCTTGATTCCTCAGACAAGGGTCACCTTTTTAGGTTTCCAGATTGATTCAGTGTCCATTACTCTGTCTCTAACAGACAAGAGACAAATAAAATTGGTTTCAGCTTGTCAAAACCTTCAGTCTCAATCATTCCCTTCAGTGACTATGTGCATGGAAGATCTAGGTCTCATGATTGCAGCATCGGACGCGATCCCCTTTGCTCATTATACAAGGATATCACAATTAATATCCTTAAATCCCAATGTTTGACTCTCTCTGACTTGGTAGTTAGATCACCATTGTATAGTTCATGGTGCCTCTTTTGTTTGTCCAACCTGGACTGTAATCACAACAGATGCCAGTCTTTCAGGTTGGGGAGCTGTCTGGGGATCTCTGACAGCACAAGGGGTTTGGAAATCTCAAGAGGGGAGGTTACCAATCAATATTTTAGAACTCCGTGCTATTTTCAGGGCTCTTCAGGTTTGGCCTCTGTTGAAGAGAAAACCATTCATATCACAAGCAATATCACAACTGTGGCATATGTCAATCATCAAGGTGGGACTCACAGTCCCCTAGCTATGAAAGAAGTATCTTGGATACTTTCTTGGGCGGAATCCAGCACTTGTCTAATTTCTGCAGTACATATCCCAGGTGTAGACAATTGGGAAGCGGATTATCTCAGCCGTCAGACTTTACATCCGGGGAAGTGGACACTCCATCCAGATGTGTTTTTTCAGATTGTTCAGATGTGGGGTCTTCCAGAAATAGATCTTCCCATCTAAACAAGAAACTTTCCAGGTACATGTCAAGGTCCAGGGATTCACAGGCGGAGTCAGTGGATTTGTTAGCAGTTCCTTGGTTTTACCAACGTGCTTATATCCTCCCGCCTCTAGTTCTTCTTCCAAGAGTGATCTCCAAGATCATCATGGAACAATCGTTTGCGTTTCTGGTAGCACCAGCATGGCCTCACAGGTTCTGGTATGCGGATCTTCTCTGGATGTCGAGTTGCCAACCTTGGCCACTTCCTTTAAGACCAGACCCTCTGTCTCAATGACCGTTTGTCAGGGTTATTTCTCTGCTCTGTTTGCCATGTGCTGCTGGCAGCCATTTACTCACCTCTCTTGCTGACTCTGGTGCATACTGTGTGATGCTGCTCATTTCCTGCACTTCCTTTTATGACCAGACTGGTGTACATCATCAGTGTGAGACAGGATGCAGTCTCAGAATTGTGATGTCATCACTTATTATTTAAAGGGCTTCTGTTCAGTATGCTTTGCCCTTGTGTTGTCTCAGACCTGTTTGTGAGAGCTCCTGTGTATTACTTGGCTGTCTGACGTCCCTCCTGGTTCCTGATCCCTTGCTTGTTCCTGACTCTGCTGTTCTCCTTGTTCCTGATTCTGGCTCGTCTGACTACTCGCTTTGGCTCCTGACTCGGCTTCTCTGACTATTCACTTTGGCTCCTGACTCGGCTCGTCTGACTACCAGCTCTGGTTTTGATTCCTGGCTTATTATTTGTCTTGTGGAATTTTTATTATTTTTTGCTATTAATAAAGGTGTGATTATTTTTGCACTTCTCGTCTCAGTCTGATTCCTGGCATCATGACATTACGCAAGGGCCATGAATCCTGATGGTGCTAATAATCCACCTTTACCTGCCATAATTTCCAGGATGGATGAACAGGATCACCGCTTGGATCAATTTGCACTAGCCCTGCAAACCCTGCTGACTCGCACTGTGCATTTGGACCAAAGTGTTCCGCAAGTTTTGGCTGCTCTGTTTCCGCTACTACTCCTAGTCCTACCTGAAGCATGTCCGGTTCTGCACCTCTACCTCAACGAAATGGAGGTAATCCTAATCAGTGCATAGGGTTTTTGAAGCAGGTGGTTATTTACTTTGAGATATTACCTCAGTCGTTTCCCTCTGACAGAGGTAAGGTGGGATTTCTCATCTCGTTACTCTCTGACACAGCTCTTGCCTTGGCTAATCCCTTGTGAGAGACTAATAAACCTGTGATTTTAAATTACCCTGAATTTGTGGCCTCCTTTCGAAGGGTATTTGATGTTCCGGCTCACTCCTCCTCTGCTGCTAAACGACTCATGTCCATTCAGCAAGGTACAAGATCTGTTGCTCAGGATGCCATTGAGTTCTGTATGCTTGTCGCAGAGGTAGGTTGGAGCAATGAAGCCCTTGTTGCCGCCTTCTTTCATGGTCTCTCAGATGCGATTAAAGATGAAGTTGCTGCCAGAGATTTACCAGAAGATCTCGAGGCATTGGTGTCTTTTTTGATCCTAATTGACATCAGACTAAGTGAGAGGCCTTCTTTCAAGGAGTGCTTGCGGAAGCCTCCTGTTCCGTTGTCTCCTATGTGATCGTTCCCACCCATGCCTCCCTCTCCTCCCATGCCTCCTGGTCCCGAGTCAACAGGTGCTGCTGAGCCGATGCAGTTGGGATTCATGTGCCTCTCCGTGGCGGAGAGGGCCTTTAGGAGGAGGGAGAGGCTCTGCCTCTATTGTGGGTTACAGGGTCACCTTTTCTTGACCTACACGGCCGGGAAACGCTCACACCTAAGGTCCTGTCAGGGGCAGACCTTGGGTGGTTTATCCTCATCCCCGGAACTGCTAAAGGAGAAACCTTTGGTCACGGTTGTCCTTTCCTGGGTGGACTCCTCCATACTCACCCAGGCTCTTGTTGACTCCAGTACTTCAGGCAATTTCATTGACAGTGCTTTTGTATCAAAGAACTCCATTCCTGTTTTGCCTAGGTCTGTTCCGCTTGCTATTGAGGCCATTGATGGCAGGCCCCTTCAGCCCGCACTCGTTACTCATGAAACTGCGCCATTATCCATGGCTCTTGGGGTTCTCTATTTTGAAACCCTCCAGTTCCAAGTGATAAACTCTCCGCATTTTCCGGTTGTTCTGGGTTATCCCTGGCTCCAAAAACACAATCCCAGTCTCTGAAATGTTGTCGTGGTCTCCTCAATGTATTTCCACTTGTCTTCGGAAACCAGTTAAAGTCTTGTGCACTTCTTTGGTATCTCAATTGCCAGAGGGGTACCGAGAGTTCCTAGACGTTTTTGACAAGGTGCGTGCCAGTACGTTGCCTCCTCACCGGTCTTACAATTGTGCCATAGACCTGCAACCCGGAGCCATTCCTCCTCGGGGCCAAGTTTACCCTCTGTCTGTTGTGGAGAATTGTGCTATGGAGGAGTATGTTGCCGATGCTCTGTCGTGGGCAATCATCCACAAACCCTGCTCTCCTGCAGGGGCTGGCTTCTTCTTTGTGAAGTAAAAGGGTGGCGAGTTAAGACCATGGGGCATATATACCCAAGCTCCGTATGAAGCTTGATGGCCCCTGTTTCTGGTGAGTCATCAGACTCACCAGAAACAGCAGTTATGAAGCAGCGGTCACAAAGACCGCTGCTCCATAACCTGTCTGCCTGCTCTGAGCAGGCGGACACACATCGCCGGAAATCAACCCGATCGAGTACGATTGGGTTGATTGACACCCCCCTGCGAGTCTGCAGGGGGCGGCGTTGCACCAGCAGCTCTTGTGAGCTGCTGGTGCAATGCTGAATATGGTGAGCATATTGTTCACTGTATTCAGCGAGGTCTGGCGGACCTGATCCGCAGTGTCGGATCAGGTCCGCCAGACCTTGATAACTAGAGGCCCATGCATTGATTATAGGGGTCTTAATCGTCTTACCATTAAGAATGCTTACCCTATTCTGCTCATTACGGAACTCTTTGACCACCTCAAGGGAGCTACGGTCTTTACTAAACTTGATTTGAGAGGAGCGTACAATCTCGTTAGGATCAAGGAGGGCCACAAATGGAAAACAGCATTTAACACCAGGAGAGGGCATTATGAGTATCTTGTAATGCTCCTGCTGTTTTCCAGGAATTTATTGATGATGTCCTACGAGATATGTTGCAACAGTGTGTTCTGGTGTACTTAGACAACATCCTCATACACTCACCCACACTTGAGGCTCATCGTTCTGATGTTACACGGGTTCTTCAGAGACTACGTAAGAACGGCCTGTTTTGTAAACTCGAGAAATGTGAGTTCCATCAGACTCAAGTAACCTTCCTAGGTTATGTTATCTCCATTGCAGGGTTCTCCATGGATCCTGACAAGTTATCTGCAGTTCTGCAGTGGCCTCGCCCAGTTGGTCTTCGGTCTATTCAATGATTTTGGGGGTTCGCCAATTACTATAGAAAGTTTATTAAAAACTTTTCTTCCTTGGTCAAACCTATCACTGACATGACCCATAAAGAGAATGATCCACTCCACTGGTCACCTACTGCCATTAAGGCCTTTGATAGTCTTAAGACTGCCTTTGCTGCCGCTCCAGTTCTGGCTCATCGTAACCCTGTCCTGCTTTTCGTTCTTGAGGTCGATGCACCTGAGACTGGAGAAGGTGCCCTCTTGTCTCAACGTCCTACGCCTGATGGTTCCTTGCATCCATGTGGTTTCTTTTCTAAGAAATTATCTCCAGCGGATGCAATTATGAAATTGACGACAGGGAATTACTGGCCATAATTTTGGCTCTCAAGGAATGGAGGCATCTTTTCAAGGCTACTAGCGTGCCAGAGCTCATTCTTACTGACCACAAGAATTTGACTTATCTATCTGAAGCAAAAAGTTTGTCTCCCCGACAGGCCAGATGGGCGCTATTTTTGTCTCAGTTTAATTATGTGGTCTCCTACCTGCCTGGTAGTAAGAATGTTAGGGCTGATGCCCTCTCTCAACAATTTTCGCCTCTGTCCAAGGAGGAGTCTGTACCTACTCCAGTTATACCTCCTGACCATATTTTTGCTACCATACGTACTAATTTGACTTCTCCCTTGGGGGAGGAGATCCTGGCTGCACAAACCAATGCACCTCCTGAGAAACCTAGTGGTAAGTGTTTTGTTCCTGAGAATCTTCAAACTAATCTTTTGCACACTTACCACTATCCTAAAGCCGCAGGTCACCCAGGAAAGAACCAAATGATTTGGTCTGTCACTCGACAATTCTGGTGGCTAGGTCTTCGTTCTGATGTTGCTGCGCATGTTGCTCCCTGCTCAGTTTGTGCACAGAATAAGACTCCTCGACGTCTTTCTGTGGGTCTTCTTCAACCTATTGCTAATGGTGAGCGTCTTTGGACACATCTTTCCATGGACTTTCCAGATTTTGTGTGCTGCTGGTGCAATGCTGAATACGGCGAGCGTATTGCTCGCCATATTCAGCGATGTCTGTCGGACCTGATCCGCACTGTCGGATCAGGTCCGACAGACATTGATAACTAGAGGCCTATGTATTCTTTAGATATTAAACTACTTTCTTGGAAAGTGTTGTTCCTTTTGGCTATCTCTTCTGCTAGAAGAGTTTCCAAATTAATCTGCTCTTTCTTTTGAGTCCCTTTTTCTGATTTTCCATCAGGATAAGGCAGTTTTGCAGACTTCATTTAAATTTTTACCTAAAGTTGTGAATTCTAACAACATTAATAGGGAAATTATTGTTCCCTCTTTGTGTCCTAATCCTAAGAATTGTTTGGAGAGATCCTTACATTCTCTGGATGTTGTAAGAGCTTTGAAATATTATGTTGAAGCTACTAAAGATTTCAGGAAGACTTCTAGTCTATTTGTTGTCTTTTCTGGTTCTAGAAAAGGTCAGAAAGCTTCTGCCATTTCCTTGGCATCTTGGTTAAAGCTTTTGATTCATCAGGCTTATTTGGAGTCGGGTCAGGCCCTGCCTCAAAGAATCACAGCCCATTCTACTAGATCAGGCTCCACTTCGTGGGCTTTTAAGAAAGAAGCTTCAGTTGAACAGATTTGCAAAGCAGCAACTTGGTCTTCTTTGCATACATTTACTAAATTCTACCGTTTTGATGTATTTGCCTCTTCGGAAGCAGTTTTTGGTAGAAAAGTTCTTCAGGCAGCTGTTTCAGTTTGATTCCTCTGCTTATGTTTTAAGTTTTTTCTTTTCAATTATGAGAAAAACTTATTTTTTTTGGATGTGGATTTAATTTTTTCAGCGGAAAATGGCTGTTTTTATTTTTATCCCTCCCTCTCTAGTGACTCTTCTGTGGAGTACCACATCTTGGGTATTACTATCTCATACGTTACCAGCTCATGGACTCTTGCCAATTACATGAAAGAAAACATAATTTATGTAAGAAATTACCTGATAAATTGGCAAGGGTCCATGAGACCCACTCTTTTTATGGTGGTTATGATTTTTTGTATAAAGCACAATTATTTCCAAATTTCTTTTGTTGATGCTTTCTATTTCTTTCTTTATCACCCCACTGCTTGGCTATTCGTTAAACTGAATTGTGGGTGTGGTGAGGGGTGTATTTATAGGCATTTTGAGGTTTGGGAAACTTTGCCCCTCCTGGTAGGATTGTATATCCCATATGTCACTCTTGTCAATATTAAATAAATTAATTTATCAGGTAAGTTTATACATAAATTATGGGTCTTTTTGCCACAAATAGGACCTGCTGGCTGAAAAATTTATTTTTGACAAAATAGGTTCTGCTGGCTGAAAACTGTATTTTTGCCACAAATAGAACCTGCTGGCTGAAAATTGTATTTTTGCCACAAATAGGACCTGCTGGCTGCAAATTGTATTTTTGCCACAAATAGGACCTGCTGGCTTAAAATTTTATTTTTGACACAAATTGGACTTCCTGGCTGAAAATTCTATTTTTCACACAAATAGAACCTGCTGGCTGAAAATTAAATTTTTCACACAAATAGGACCTGCTGGCTGAAAATTGTATTTTTCACACAAATGCGACCTGCTGGCTGAAAATTTTATTTTTTACACAAATAATACAGATTTAAAAATCAGCCACGCTCTGTCTTTACTTACTGCGAGAGCTCTCTCTTTACGTCACGCTGGGACCGTCAAGCAACCTTCTCTGTGTGCCCATACCGCCATCATAGACTCAGAGTCATAGCCGATTTCAAAAGTCTACATAAGAGAAAGATTTCTCACACATCTACGGTGGCGAGGCTCTTCACTCTTACAGGCGGTCACCTCAAACGTCACTCGCAGTCCATTGATAGACCGTGATCAACGTCTTGCCCACCCCTGCTCTACAAGCATGGGGAATGCTGTTAAAACTTTACAATAACAGTGGCCACAGACAGTGAGGTTAACGTGTGTAGTGTTAGCAGGCTGACTAAATATAGAAGTCTGATTAGCCTTTCCACATGTAGGCTGTTCTAGAACATTGCATATATCAGTAATAGAGAGTGCTGGGGAAAATGAAACAATGGAGTAGATGGCATGATCATCAGATACTTCAGAAGATCCTGAAAAACAGAATCAAATGTACGTTTTTCAAATAGCATGATTAGGTAAGTTTTTACACTCTGGGCTTGATGATCTAAAGCTGTCTGCTCTGGTGAGATTATCTAAGAAGTCTTGACAGTACTTCGAGGTCCCTCAAAGAATTGTAGAAAGGCAAATTTGTGCTTGAGCGCTGTTTATCTAGCTATGCATGATTCTGTGCATGAAGGAAAGACACCTATATTGCATTATAATGCTACCCCCCCCAAAAAAAAAATGTTGATAATCTGTGTGCTTGAAAGGGTTGTCATGTTAAGGAGATGGCAATTTTTGGTTTTAAAAAGTTTCAATGTCTATGGTATTTTATGTTTTTTAAATATAGATACTTAGGATAATTAATCATCTCAACTGTGTTCATCTGGGAAACATACGCCTAGATTTAGAGTTTTGTCGGTAAGGACCCGCGTAGCTAACGCTGGCTTTTTTCTGGCCGCACCCTAAAAATAACTCTGGTATTGAGAGTCCACATAAAGGCTGCGTTAGGCTCCAAAAAAGGAGCGTAGAGCATATTTAACGCAGCTTCAACTCTCGATACCAGAGTTGCTTACGGACGCGGCCAGCCTCAAAAACGTGCTCGTGCACGATTCCCCCATAGGAAACAATGGGGCTGTTTGAGCTGAAAAAAAACCTAACACCTGCAAAAAAGCCGCATTCAGCTCCTAACGCAGCCCCATTGTTTTCTATGGGGAAACACTTCCTACGTCTGCACCTAACACCCTAACATGTATCCCGAGTCTAAACACCCCTAGCCTTACACTTATTAACCCCTAATCTGCCACCCCCGCTATCGCTGACCCCTGCATATTATTTTTAACCCCTAATCTGCCGCTCCGTAAACCGCCGCTACTTACATTATCCTTATGTACCCCTAATCTGCTGCCCCTAACACCGCCGACCCCTATATTATATTTATTAACCCCTAATCTGCCCCCCACAACGTCGCCTCCACCTGCCTACACTTATTGACCCCTAATCTGCCGAGCGGACCGCACCGCTATCATAATAAAGTTATTAACCCCTAATCCGCCTCACTAACCCTATAATAAATAGTATTAACCCCTAATCTGCCCTCCCTAACATCGCCGACACCTAACTTCAATTATTAACCCCTAATCTGCCGACCGGAGCTCACCGCTATTCTAATAAATGTATTAACCCCTAAAGCTAAGTCTAACCCTAACACTAACACCCCCTAACTTAAATATAATTTAAATCTAACGAAATTAATTAACTCTTATTAAATAAATTATTCCTATTTAAAGCTAAATACTTACCTGTAAAATAAATCCTAATATAGCTACAATATAAATTATAATTATATTATAGCTATTTTAGGATTAATATTTATTTTACAGGTAATTTTGTATTTATTTTAACCAGGTACAATAGCTATTAAATAGTTAAGAACTATTTAATAGCTAAAATAGTTAAACTAATTACAAATTTACCTGTAAAATAAATCCTAACCTAAGTTACAATTAAACCTAACACTACACTATCAATAAATTAATTAAATAAAATACCTATAATTATCTACAATTAAACCTAACACTACATTATCAAGAAATAAATTAAATACAATTCCTACAAATAAATACAATGAAATAAACTAACTAAAGTACAAAAAATAAAAAAGAACTAAGTTACAAAAAATAAAAAAATATTTACAAACATTAGAAATATATTACAACAATTTTAAACTAATTACACCTACTCTAAGCCCCCTAATAAAATAACAAAGCCCCCCAAAATAAAAAAATGCCCTACCCTATTCTAAATTACTAAAGTTCAAAGCTCTTTTACCTTACCAGCCCTGAACAGGGCCCTTTGCGGGGCATGCCCCAAGAAGTTCAGCTCTTTTGCCTGTAAAAAAAAACATACAATACCCCCCCCAACATTACAACCCACCACCCACATACCCCTAATCTAACCCAAACCCCCCTTAAATAAACCTAACACTAAGCCCCTGAAGATCTCCCTACCTTGAGTCGTCTTCACCCAGCCGAGCCAAATTCTTCATCCAAGCGGGGCAGAAGAGGTCTTCCATCCGATTGAAGTCTTCATCCAAGAGGCATCTTCTATTGTCATCCATCCGGAGCGGAGCGGCAGCATCCTGAAGACCTCCGACGCGGAGCATCCAATATCAACCCCGGCTATTTAAAGGGGAAGTACCCAATGGTGGTAAAGCTATAGAAACACCTGTGGAAAATAGTGTTAAAACTGCTTGCCCTCACCTTGCACTTTCTATGGACACAGAGAAGTATATTACATTTAAGAAGACATATATATATATATATGTATGTATACTAAATTACTTTTTGAAATGTACAATTGTAAATAATATATGTGCACATATTAACCAACGATTTCAACACAATACTATGTCTTTATAAATACAGATTCAAAGTCAACTCCTGCAGCAGAACTATGCTTATTATTTTGTGTTAAATACATCCAATAAATATGGAGAGTCTTAAATCAAAGGATGGGAAAATGTACTCATACATTCTTATTAATGTTCTTAGGTATATTCCATTGTTTGTGCATTCCTAGTTAAACTAGGTATATAATATTTGATAATTAATATAAATGGAATATCAATCCCAAATCAAATATCCAGAAAAACTAAATTTCTATATACACTATTAAACAATAGACCTTATCAAAATTCTTGCATAATGGATGAGCCTTAAATAGAAAGGCAAAAAGATTTTTTTATATGTAAATAATTAATTATTCCACATAATAAGACATATCCCATTCTCTGTTCAACCCCTGTGGTGCTATCGTTTTAAGTTTATATATCCAAAATAATTCACGTTTAAGCAACAATTTTTGTTTGTTGCCCCCTCTGATGGGTGACTGAATTTTGTCAATGACTTTAACAGTGATATGTGCTATGTGGGTCATATGTATTTGGTTAAAGTGAACTGCTACCGCCGAGTCTTTGTTATAGTTTTTGGTGTCCCTAATGTGTTCCCTAATTCGCGATCGGAGCTCCCTGGTCGTCTGACCAATGTATTGTAGGGAGCAAAGAGAACATTCTATTAGATAGACCACAAATTCTGTCTTACAGTTTGCATAGAACTCCATATTATATCTTTCATGTGTTGCTGAACTAGTAAAAGTATCACTTTTTTCTATAACTTCACATGTAATGCACGGTCTAGTGCCACATTTATATGTCCCCTTTGTCCTTATCCAATTACTCCCCTGTTTTTTTGTTGTTGTTGTATTTACCATACTAGGGACCAACCTGGTTCCCAGTGTCGGGGGCTTTTTGGACACAAATTTACATGTTTGAAAAATATTGCCCAAAGATTCATCTTCCTTTAATATATGCAGATGTTTCCTAAGAATAGCTGTGATTTCATTAAATTGTTTGGAATACTCGGTAGTAAAGACAATTTTATCCTTACTAAAATCCTGATCTGCTCTTTTCTTAGATGTTATTACTTCACTTTGGGTCTTATACTTAATCTTCTCGTGAGATTCATTAAGAATTTTCATCGAGTATCCTCTCTGCTTTAATCTATTTGTGAGATCAGTACATTGTGAATTGAATTTCTCATTGCAGTTAGTGTTTCTTCTCATTCTAATATACTGAGCTTTGGGAATTGATCTAATTAAATGTGGAGGATGACATGATTTGGCATGGAGTATGGTATTTCCAGCTGTTGGTTTGCGATATGTGTCAGTCAGTATTGTACCTCTTTCTGGATCACCTGTGAGTTCTAAATCTAAGAAACATATTTTGTATTGTTGTAATTCACCTGTGAATCTCAGATTTAAGTCGTTAGTATTCACATACTCTAAAAAAGTGCTTAATTCAAGTTTATCCTCCACTATAAATATAAGATCATCTATGAATCGCATGTACTGAATAATGTGCTTTGCAAATGGATTAGACAAAGTGTAAAGGTATAGATCTTCCCACCACGCTACATACAGGTTGGCAAACGAGGGGGCAAATTTTGCCCCCATCGCTGTGCCACAAACCTGCACGTAATATTCATTATTAAACATAAAGAAATTATGTTTTCTTTCATGTAATTAGCAAGAGTCCATGAGCTAGTGACGTATGGGATATACATTCCTACCAGGAGGGGCAAAGTTTCCCAAACCTCAAAATGCCTATAAATACACCCCTCACCACACCCGCAATTCAGTTTTTACAAACTTTGCCTCCGATGGAGGTGGTGAAGTAAGTTTGTGCTAGATTCTACGTTGATATGCGCTCCGCAGCAAGTTGGAGCCCGGTTTTCCTCTCAGCGTGCAGTGAATGTCAGAGGGATGTGAGGAGAGTATTGCCTATTTGAATGCAGTGATCTCCTTCTACGGGGTCTATTTCATAGGTTCTCTGTTATCGGTCGTAGAGATTCATCTCTTACCTCCCTTTTCAGATCGACGATATACTCTTATATATACCATTACCTCTGCTGATTCTCGTTTCAGTACTGGTTTGGCTTTCTACAAACATGTAGATGAGTGTCCTGGGGTAAGTAAAACTTATTTTCTGTGACACTCTAAGCTATGGTTGGGCACTTTGTTTATAAAGTTCTAAATATATGTATTCAAACATTTATTTGCCTTGACTCAGAATGTTCAACTTTCCTTATTTTTCAGACAGTCAGTTTCATATTTGGGATAATGCATTTGAATTAATCATTTTTTCTTACCTTCAAAAATTTGACTCTTTTTTTCCTGTGGGCTGTTAGGCTCGCAGGGGCTGAAAATGCTTAATTTTATTGCGTCATTTTTGGCGCAGACTTTTTTGGCGCAAAAATTCTTTTCCGTTTCTGGCGTCATACGTGTCGCCGGAAGTTGCGTCATTTTTTTGACGTTATTTTGCGCCAAAAATGTCGGCGTTCCGGATGTGGCGTCATTTTTGGCGCCAAAAGCATTTAGGCGCCAAATAATGTGGGCGTCTTATTTGGTGCTAAAAAATAAGGGCGTCGCTTTTGTCTCCACATTATTTAAGTCTTATTTTTTCATTGCTTCTGGTTGCTAGAAGCTTGTTCTTTGGCATTTTTTCCCATTCCTGAAACTGTCATTTAAGGAATTTGATCAATTTTGCTTTATATGTTGTTTTTTCTCTTACATATTGCAAGATGTCTCACGTTGCATCTGAGTCAGAAGATACTACAGGAAAATCGCTGTCTAGTGCTGGAACTACCAAGCTAAGTGTATCTGCTATAATTTTTGGTATCTGTTTCTCCAGCTGTTGTTTGTATTGCATGTCATGACAAACTTATTAATGCAGATAAAATTTCCTTTAGTACTGTTACATTACCTGTTGCTGTTCCGTCAACATCTAATTTTCAGAGTGTTCCTGATAAACATAAGAGATTTTATTTTTTAAATCCATTAAGAAGGCTATGTCTGTTATTTCTCCTTCTAGTTTACATAAAAGTCTTTTAAAACTTCTCTTTTTTCAGATGAATTTTTAAATGAACATCATTCTGATACTGATAATGGTTCTTCTGGTTCAGAGGTTTCTGTCTCAGAGGTTGATGCTGATAAATCTTTTTATTTGTTCAAGATGGAATTTATTCGTTCTTTATTTAAAGAAGTATTAATTGCATTAGAAATAGAGGATTCTGGTCCTCTTGATACTAAATCTAAACGTTTAAATAAGGTTTTTAAATCTCCTGTAGTTATTCCAGAAGTATTTAATCTCCCTGATGCTATTTCTGAAGTAATTTCCAGGGAATGGAATAATTTGGGTAATTCTTTTACTCCTTCTAAACGTTTAAGCAATTATATCCTGTGCCATCTGACAGATTAGAGTTTTTTTGGGACAAAATCCCTAAGGTTATGGGGCTGTCTCTACTCCTGCAGAATGTGCTACTATTCCTACGGCAGATAGTAATTCATTTAAGGATCCTTTAGATAGGGAAATTGAATCCTTTCTAAGAAAAGCTTACTTATGTTCAGGTAATCTTCTTAGACATGCTATATTTTTAGCGGATGTTGCTGCAGCTTCAACTTTTTGGTTAGAAGCTTTAGCGCAACAAGTAATAGATCATAATTTTATAGCATTATTATTATTCTATAACATGCTAATAATTTTATTGGTGATACCATCTTTTGATATCATTAGAGTTGATGTCAGGTATATGTCTCTAGCTATTTTAGCTAGAAAAGCTTTATGGATTAACTTGGAATGCTGATATGTCTTCTAAGTCAACTTTGCTTTCCCTTTCTTTCCAGGGTAATAAATTATTATTTCAACTGTTTCTGGAAGGAAGGGAACTTTTTTACCAAAGGATAAAAATCTAAGGTAAATTTAGGTCTAATAATCATTTTCGTTCCTTTCCTCACAATAAGGAACAAAAGCCTGATCCTTCATTCTCAGGAGCGGTATCAGTTTGGAAACTAGTTCCAGTTTGGAATATATCCAAGCCTTATAGAAAACCTATAGCCAGTTCCTAAGTACCCATGAAGGTGCGGACCTTATTCCAGCTCAGCTGGTATGGGGCAGATTACGTTTTCTTCAAAGAAATTTTGATCAATTCCGTTCTCAATTTCTGGTTTCAGAACATTGTTTCAGAAAGGTACAGAATTGGCTTCAGTTAAGGCCTCCTGCTAAGAGATTTTTTTCTTTCCCGTGTCCCAGTTAACACAGCAAAGGCTCAGCATTTCTGAAATGTGTTTCAGATCTAGAGTTGGCTGGAGTAATTATGCCAGTTCCAGTTCTGGAACAGGGGCTGGGGTTTTATTTTATCTCTTCATTGTACCAAAGAAGGTCAATTCCTTCAGACCAGTTCCGGATCTATCAATATTGAATCGTTATGTAAGGATACCAACATTCAAGATGGTTACTGTAGGACTGTCCTGCCTTTTGTTTAGCAAGGGCATTATATGTCTACAATAGATTTACAGGATGTGTATCTGCATATTCCGATTCATCCAGATCACTTTTAGTGTCTGAGATTCTCTTTTTAGACAAGCATTACCAGTTTTGTGGCTCTACCGTTTGGCCTAGCCTCAGTTCCAAGAATTTTTTTCAAAGGTTCTTGGTGCCCTTCTTTCTGTAATCAGAGAACAGGGTTTTTGGTATTTCCTTATTGGACGATATCTGGGTACTTGCTCAGTCTTCTCATTTTCGAAGAATCTCATACGAATCGACTTGTGTTGTTTCTTCAAGTTCATGGTTGGAGGATCAATTTACCAATCAGTTCATTGATTCCTCAGACAAGGGTAACCTTTTTAGGTTTCTAGAATAGATTCAGTGTCTATGACTCTGTCCTTGTCAGACAAGAGAAGTTTAACATTGATATCAGCTTGTCAAAACCTTCAGTCACAATCATTCCCTTTGGTAGCCTTATGCATGGAAATTTTAGGTCTTAGGACTGCCGCATCAGATGCGATCTCCTTTGCTCGTTTTCACATGCGATCTCTTCAGCTCTGTATGCTGAACCAATGGTGCAGGGATTACTCAAAGATATCTCAATTAATATCTTTAAACCGATTATACGACACTCTCTGACATGGTGGACAGATCACCATCGTTTAGTTTAGGGGGCTTCTTTGTTCTTCCGACCTGGACTATAATCTCAACAGATGCAAGTCTTACAGGTTGGGGAGCTGTGTGGGGGTATCTGACGGCACAAGGGGTTTGGGAATCTCAGGAGGTGAGATTTCCGATCAATATTTTGGAACTCCGTGCAATTTCAGAGCTCTTCAGTCTTGACCTCTTCTGAAGAGAGAGTTGTTCATTTGTTTTCAGATAGACAATGTCACAACTGTGGCATACATCAATCATCAAGGAGGGACTCACAGTCCTCTGGCTATGAAAGAAGTATCTCGAATTTTGGTTTGGGCGGAATCCAGCTCCTGTCTAATCTCTGCGGTTCATATCCCAGGTATGGACAATTGGAAAGCGGATTATCTCAGTCGCCAAACGTTGCTCCTGGGCGAATGGTCTTCACCCAGAGGTATTTCCTCAGATTGTTCAAATGTGGGAACTCCCAGAAATAGATCTGATGGCTTCTCATCTAAACAAGAAACTTCCCTGGTATCTGTCCGGATCCAGGGATCCTCGGGCGGAGGCAGTGGATGCATTATCTCTTCCTTTCAAGTGTCATCCTGCCTATATCTTTCCACCTCTAGTTCTTCTTCCAAGGGTATTCTCTAATATTCTAAAGGAATGCTCGTTTGTCCTGCTGGTAGCTCCAGCATGGCCTCACAGGTTTTGGTATACGGATCTTGTCCGGATGGCCTCTTGCCAGCTGTGGACTCTTCCGTTAAGACCAGTCTTTCTGTCTCAAGGTTCTTTTTTCCATCAGGATCTCAAAACCTTAATTTTAAGGTGTGGAGTTTGAACGCTTGATTCTTGGTCAAAGAGGTTTCTCTGACTCTGTGATTGATACTATGTGACAGGCTCGTAAGTCTGTATCTAGAAAGATATATTATAGAGTCTGGAAGACTTATATTTCTTCAGGATGGTTTAGATAAAGGTTTGTCCGCAAGTTTCTTGAAAGACAAATTTCTGCTCTTTCTGTTCTTTTTCACAGAAGGATTGCTAATCTTCCTGATATTCATTGTTTTGTACAAGCTTTGGTTCGTATAAAACCTGTCCTTAAGTCAATTTCTCCTCCTTGGAGTTTGAATTTGGTTCTGGGGGCTCTTCAAGCTCCTTCTTTTGAACCCATGCATTCTTTGGTCGTTATATTACTTTCTTGGAAAGTTTTGTTTCTTTTGGCCATCTCTTCTGCCAGAAGAGTCTCTGAATTATCTACTCTTTTTTATGAGTCTCCTTTTCTGATTTTGCATCAGGATAAGGCGGTGCTGCGAACTTTTTTTGAATTTTTTACCTAAGGTTGTGAATTCTAACAACATTAGTAGAGAAATTGTGGTTCCTTCATTATGTCCTAATCCTATGAATTCTAAGGAGAAGTCATTGCATTCTTTGGATGCTGTTAGAGCTTTGTAATATTATGTTGAAGCTATTAAGTCTTTCCGAAAGACTTCTAGTCTATTTGTCATCTTTTCCGGTTCTAGAAAAGACCAGAAAGCTTCTGCCATTTCTTTGGCATCTTGGTTGAAATCTTTATTTCATCATGCCTATGTTGAGTCGGGTAACACTCTGCCTCAAAGGATTACAGCTCATTCTACTAGGTTAATTTCTACTTCCTGGGCGTTTAAGAATGAAGCTTCGGTTGATCAGCTTTGCAAAACAGCAACTTGGTCCTCTTTGCATACTTTTACTAAATTCTACCATTTTGATGTGTTTTCTTCTTCTGAAGCAGTTTTTGGTAGAAACGTACTTCAGGCAGTGGTTTCAGTTTGAATCTTCTGCTTATGTTTTTTCCTTAAAATTTTATTCTGGGTGTGGATTATTTTCAGCAGGAATTGGCTGTCTTTATTTTATCCCTCCCTCTCTAGTGACTCTTGTGTGGAAAGATCCACATCTTGGGTAATCATTATCCCATACGTCACTATCTCATGGACTCTTGCTAATTACATGAAAGAAAACATAATTTATGTAAGAACTTACCTGATAAATTCATTTCTTTCATATTAGCAAGAGTCCATGAGGCCCGCCCTTTTTTGTGGTGGTTTTGATTTTTTTGTATAAAGCACAATTATTCCAATTCCTTATTTTATATGCTTTCGCACTTTTTTCTTATCACCCCACTTCTTGGCTATTCGTTAAACTGAATTGTGGGTGTGGTGAGGGGTGTATTTATAGGCATTTTGAGGTTTGGGAAACTTTGCCCCTCCTGGTAGGAATGTATATCCCATACGTCACTAGCTCATGGACTCTTGCTAATATGAAAGAAATGAATTTATCAGGTAAGTTCTTACATAAATTATGTTTTAATAAGAATTCTATAATTTCACAAAAGAATAATTTGAATTCTAAAGAGTAGCGTGTGGCTGTATCCAAAAAGTATCTGATAGCTTTTAATCCTAGTGCATGGGGTATACTTGAATAAAGAGAGGTGGCATCAATAGCCACCCATCTGAACTCCTTATTCCATTCAATATGTTCCAAACAATTCAACAAATGTGTCGAATCACGTAGATAGCTGTTGAGGCTTTTAACCAAGGGCTGGAGTATAGAATCTACCCATTCAGACAATGGCTCAAACATAGAGCCAATGCCTGAAATGATAGGTCTTCCTGGAGGAGAGGTCATGTTTTTATGTGTTTTAGGCACATGATGGAATGTAGGCACTAATGAATAATCCGGTATCATATTTTTTACCTGTTCCTCAGTGAAGACATTAATAGCTATACCCTGTTCAACTATTGAATACAATTTAGCCTTAAATATCTGTGATGGATTTCTATCCAGTTTTCTGTATGTTTTAGTGTCTGACAGTTGTCTGTAAGCCTCATTCCAGTAGTAGTCCTTATCTAGGACTACTACATTACCACCCTTGTCAGATGTTCTTATCACAATACTATCATTTTGTTGTAATTTGTGTAATGCTTTAAATTCTGCTTTTGTAAGGTTTGGTTTCCCAAAAGTGCCCTTTGTTTTTATCTGCATCTCTAAATCTAACAAATCCTTCTGTACTCTCCTCTGGTACAGATTTATATATGGGCCCCTAAAGTTAGTGGGATAGAACTCAGACTTCCCCCTCTTAGGTGACTGTATATCACTGTCCTCTGGACCATAGTTATCTTCTAGAGATTTCAATTCATTTAGTGTTATACAGTCTCCAAATTTGAGGGTTGCTGAGCCCATCTCATCTACAATCCTACCATGGTCAACCATTGAATCTGGATTATCATTCTCACATGCTCCTAATACAGATTCTTCCTTTTGCAAATTGAAAAAGCGTTTTAATGTCAATTTTCTAACAAATTTGTTAATGTCAATGATAGTTTTGAAAGCTGAAAAGGTGTTAGTAGGGGCAAAGCCCATTCCTTTGCTCAGTAGTGATGTTTCTTCCTCTGTAAGTTCCAATTTGGACAGATTCAATACCGATAGTCCTTCTTGTGTGATTTTCTTTGGGATTTTCTTGACTCTTCTGCCGGCCCTCCTTGTGCGCCTCCTAAAGGGACAGCTGGTATGTCTTTATCGTTATCTTTAGGACGTTCAGCTGTATCTTCTTCCCCATCCGTGTCACTGTCACTGTCACTCAGAACCTGTAACGACAAGAGGGGGCAGGAAGGAAGAAGTGTAGACTTAGAAGATTTAGAAGAAGATGAAGTAGTAGAATAGAAAGGTGGTGAAGAGGGGGGAGAGAGAGATCTTGGCCCCACAGGCCCAGAGGAACCACTTCCATCAGATATATATGATTCCTGATCTGAAGTATCGGTTGAAGAAAAGGCAACTTTTCGTTTAGATTTGTGCTTCAAGATTGGCTTAGGAATAACAGCTTCAGCATTTTCTGTGGATAATGCTTGATTCTTTTTGCCCCCTTGTGGACGAAAGGACCTCCTTCTTGGTCTGTTCTGAAATCTTGACCAATTGTACACCTTGTTATTCAGGTAGTCCTCCATGTCTCTGTTGAATTTGTTGCCTTTTCTCTGTGCCAGTTCTCCATCTGTTTTTTGTATTTTCGCTTTTAGATTGCTTTTAAATTCTCCATATTTAATATCTGATTTCAGGGTTTTCAGATCCACTTTGATGTTATCAATTTTAGATTTAAGATTGTCTCTCTTTATGGTTTTGCTTCTGATGACAATGTCCATAAGTGTGAGTGAACACTTAGTTCTGATGGAAGCGGTTCCTCTGGGCCTGTAGGGCCAAGATCTCTCTCTCCCCCCTCTTCACCACCTTTCTATTCTACTACTTCATCTTCTTCTAAATCTTCTAAGTCTACACTTCTTCCTTCCTGCCCCCTCTTGTCGTTACAGGTTCTGAGTGACAGTGATAGTGACACGGATGGGGAAGAAGATACAGCTGAACGTCCTAAAGATAACGATAAAGACATACCAGCTGTCCCTTTAGGAGGCGCACAAGGAGGGCCGGCAGAAGAGTCAAGAAAATCCCAAAGAAAATCACACAAGAAGGACTATCGGTATTGAATCTGTCCAAATTGGAACTTACAGAGGAAGAAACATCACTACTGAGCAAAGGAATGGGCTTTGCCCCTACTAACACCTTTTCAGCTTTCAAAACTATCATTGACATTAACAAATTTGTTAGAAAATTGACATTAAAACGCTTTTTCAATTTGCAAAAGGAAGAATCTGTATTAGGAGCATGTGAGAATGATAATCCAGATTCAATGGTTGACCATGGTAGGATTGTAGATGAGATGGGCTCAGCAACCCTCAAATTTGGAGACTGTATAACACTAAATGAATTGAAATCTCTAGAAGATAACTATGGTCCAGAGGACAGTGATATACAGTCACCTAAGAGGGGGAAGTCTGAGTTCTATCCCATTAACTTTAGGGGCCCATATATAAATCTGTACCAGAGGAGAGTACAGAAGGATTTGTTAGATTTAGAGATGCAGATAAAAACAAAGGGCACTTTTGGGAAACCAAACCTTACAAAAGCAGAATTTAAAGCATTACACAAATTACAACAAAATGATAGTATTGTGATAAGAACATCTGACAAGGGTGGTAATGTAGTAGTCCTAGATAAGGACTACTACTGTAATGAGGCTTACAGACAACTGTCAGACACTAAAACATACAGAAAGCTGGATAGAAATCCATCACAGATATTTAAGGCTAAATTGTATTCAATAGTTGAACAGGGTATAGCTATTAATGTCTTCACTGAGGAACAGGTAAAAAATATGATACCGGATTATCCATTAGTGCCTATATTCCATCATGTGCCTAAAACACATAAAAACATGACCTCTCCTCCAGGAAGACCTATCATTTCAGGCATTGGCTCTATGTTTGAGCCATTGTCTGAATGGGTAGATTCTATACTCCAGCCCTTGGTTAAAAGCCTCAACAGCTATCTACGTGATTCGACACATTTGTTGAATTGTTTGGAACATATTGAATGGAATAAGGAGTTCAGATGGGTGGCTATTGATGCCACCTCTCTTTATTCAAGTATACCCCATGCACTAGGATTAAAAGCTATCAGATACTTTTTGGATACAGCCACACGCTACTCTTTAGAATTCAAATTATTCTTTTGTGAAATTATAGAATTCTTATTAAAACATAATTTCTTTATGTTTAATAATGAATATTACGTGCAGGTTTGTGGCACAGCGATGGGGGCAAAATTTGCCCCCTCGTTTGCCAACCTGTATGTAGCGTGGTGGGAAGATCTATACCTTTACACTTTGTCTAATCCATTTGCAAAGCACATTATTCAGTACATGCGATTCATAGATGATCTTATATTTATAGTGGAGGATAAACTTGAATTAAGCACTTTTTTGGAGTATGTGAATACTAACGACTTAAATCTGAGATTCACAGGTGAATTACAACAATACAAAATATGTTTCTTAGATTTAGAACTCACAGGTGATCCAGAAAGAGGTACAATACTGACTGACACATATCGCAAACCAACAGCTGGAAATACCATACTCCATGCCAAATCATGTCATCCTCCACATTTAATTAGATCAATTCCCAAAGCTCAGTATATTAGAATGAGAAGAAACACTAACTGCAATGAGAAATTCAATTCACAATGTACTGATCTCACAAATAGATTAAAGCAGAGAGGATACTCGATGAAAATTCTTAATGAATCTCACGAGAAGATTAAGTATAAGACCCAAAGTGAAGTAATAACATCTAAGAAAAGAGCAGATCAGGATTTTAGTAAGGATAAAATTGTCTTTACTACCGAGTATTCCAAACAATTTAATGAAATCACAGCTATTCTTAGGAAACATCTGCATATATTAAAGGAAGATGAATCTTTGGGCAATATTTTTCAAACATGTAAATTTGTGTCCAAAAAGCCCCCGACACTGGGAACCAGGTTGGTCCCTAGTATGGTAAATACAACAACAACAAAAAAACAGGGGAGTAATTGGATAAGGACAAAGGGGACATATAAATGTGGCACTAGACCGTGCATTACATGTGAAGTTATAGAAAAAAGTGATACCTTTACTAGTTCAGCAACACATGAAAGATATAATATGGAGTTCTATGCAAACTGTAAGACAGAATTTGTGGTCTATCTAATAGAATGTTCTCTTTGCTCCCTACAATACATTGGTCAGACGACCAGGGAGCTCCGATCGCGAATTAGGGAACACATTAGGGACACCAAAAACTATAACAAAGACTCGGCGGTAGCAGTTCACTTTAACCAAATACATATGACCCACATAGCACATATCACTGTTAAAGTCATTGACAAAATTCAGTCACCCATCAGAGGGGGCAACAAACAAAAATTGTTGCTTAAACGTGAATTATTTTGGATATATAAACTTAAAACGATAGCACCACAGGGTTTGAACAGAGAATGGGATATGTCTTATTATGTGGAATAATTAATTATTTACATATAAAAAATCTTTTTGCCTTTCTATTTAAGGCTCATCCATTATGCAAGAATTTTGATAAGGTCTATTGTTTAATAGTGTATATAGAAATTTAGTTTTTCTGGATATTTGATTTGGGATTGATATTCCATTTATATTAATTATCAAATATTATATACCTAGTTTAACTAGGAATGCACAAACAATGGAATATACCTAAGAACATTAATAAGAATTTTCCCATCCTTTGATTTAAGACTCTCCATATTTATTGGATGTATTTAACACAAAATAATAAGCATAGTTCTGCCGCAGGAGTTGACTTTGAATCTGTATTTATAAAGACATAGTATTGTGTTGAAATCGTTGGTTAATATGTGCACATATATTATTTACAATTGTACATTTCAAAAAGTAATTTAGTATACATACATATATATATGTCTTCTTAAATGTAATATACTTCTCTGTGTCCATAGAAAGTGCAAGGTGAGGGCAAGCAGTTTTAACACTATTTTCCACAGGTGTTTCTATAGCTTTACCACCATTGGGTACTTCCCCTTTAAATAGCCGGGGTTGTACTATTACATCTCACTCCTATGATTAAGTGCCGAGCACAGGCACAAAACATGTAAGGAGGGTTTTTCACCTGCTACCCTTTGTACTTTTTGCCAAATTGGCTTTTTAGAAATATGTTTAAATAAAGTATTTTATTTTTAAACTTACTTTTTACTCTGCTTGTTGCTGCCGTAATTCTTTAGTTTTTTGCATTACAAGCAGCGGAACCGGCTGCAAATAGCGGCGTGCACCCCCAGTGCTCCACTACTATTTTCCCCACACACTTCCGGTTGAGTTAGAAGCCGGTCAAGGGCCTGTAGCGGTACGGCGTTCGTGACAGTTAATAATTGAAGTTAGGTGTCGGCGATGTTAGGGAGGGCAGATTAGGGGTTAATACTATTTATTATAGGGTTAGTGAGGCGGATTAGGGGTTAATAACTTTATAATAATAGCGGTGCGGTCCGCTCGGTAGATTAGGGGTTAATAAGTGTAGGCAGGTGGAGGCGACGTTGTGGGGGGCAGATTAGGGGTTAATAAATATAATATAGGGGTCGGCTGTGTTAGGGGCAGCAGATTAGGGGTACATAGCTATAATGTAGGTGGCGGCTCTTTGCGGTCGGCAGATTAGGGGTTAATTATTGTAGGTAGCTGGCTGCGACGTTGTGGGGGGCAGGTTAGGGGTTAATAAATATAATATAGGGGTCGGCGGTGTTAGGGGCAGCAGATTAGGGGTACATAAGTATAACGTAGGTGGCGGTCAGCAGATTAGGGGTTAAAAAAATGTATTCGAGTGTCGGCGATGTGGGGGGGCCTCGGTTTAGGGGTACATAGGTAGTTTATGGGTGTTAGTGTACTTTAGAGCACAGTAGTTAAGAGCTTTATGAACCGGCGTTAGCCCAGAAAGCTCTTAACTACTGACTTTTTTCTGCGGCTGGAGTTTTGTCGTTAGATTTCTAACGCTCACTTCAGACACGACTCTAAATACCGGAGTTAGAAAGATCCCATTGAAAAGATAGGATACGCAATTGACGTAAGGGGATCTGCGGTATGGAAAAGTCGCGGCTGAAAAGTGAGCGTTAGACCCTTTTTTGAATGACTCCAAATACCGGCGGTAGCCTAAAACCAGCGTTAGGAGCCTCTAACGCTGGTTTTCACGGCTACCGCCAAACTCCAAATCTAGGCCATAGTGAATTGTATTCCTTAGAAATGTCTTTAGATTTGTGGGAGTTAAGATTTTACAGTAAGATTTGGATATAACGTGGTTAAATGAGCTACTGTATATATTGAATTGGTTAACATTTCTGGCTAACTAAATTGTTCTAGTAAAATTCATGTGGGATATCTGCTAAGTGATTCATTTTGAGTTAAAGGGTCACTAAACCCAAAAAAATTCTCTCATGATTCAAGTAGAGAATACAATTTTAAACAACATTCCAATTTACTTGTATTATCTAATTTGCTTAATTCCTTAGATATTGTTTGCTGAAGAAATAGCAATTCACATGTGTGAGCCAATCACACGAGGCATCTATGTGCAGCAAACAATCAGCAGCCACTGAGCCTATCTAGATATGCTTTTCAGCAAAGTATATCAAGAGAATTAAGCAAATTAGATAATAGAAGTAAATTAGAAAGTTGTTTAAAATTGTACTCTCTATATCCTGAAAGAAAAACTGTGGGTTTCATGTCCATTTAAGGTTAATTTATAGTAATATTTTGTCCATTTATGGGATAATAGACAATATCTTTTAAATAGTAATTAATCTAAATATCTCTATAGCCTGCTTTATATTGTAATATTTTATTGATCAATTGATAGATATAACTGGTCATATGTGATATTCAGTTACTACATAAATATAATCAATGTGTATATAAAGATTAATGGGTCAGAATTTAAGAATATTTTATATTG